>NC_056526.1:101244786-101263614 GCF_019175285.1 Sceloporus undulatus
AGGCTCCTCCCTCCCTAACTGTCATCGTTCGGCCTCTGAGGGAGAGAGAAGGCTGGCTCAGTACCATCAGGGGCTGGCCTGAAGAAGGAGGCTCCTCCCTCCCCAACTGTCATCTTTCGGCCTCTGAGGGAGAGAGAAGGCTGGCTCAGTACCATCAGGGGCTAGCCTGAAGAAAGAGGCTCCTCCCTCCCTAACTGTCATCGTTCGGCCTCTGAGGGAGAGAGAAGGCTGGCTCAGTACCATCAGGGGCTGGCCTGAAGACAGAGGCTCCTCCCTCCCTAACTGTCATCGTTCGGCCTCTGAGGGAGAGAGAAGGCTGGCCCAGTACCATCAGGGGCTGGCCTGAAGAAGGAGGCTCCCTCCCTAACTGTCATCTTTCGGCCTCTGAGGGAGAGAGTAGGCTGGCCCAATTCCATCAGGGGCTAGCCTGAAGAAGAAGAGCCCTCCCTCCGGTCCATCTGCCTTGGTCCAGGCCTCAGAGGGAGAGAAGAATGCTGGACCTGATTCCCTCCCCCCCTCACCATTCCCTTCTCCTTTTGTGTCGTGTCTTTTAGATTGTAAGCCTGAGGGCAGGGAACTGTCTGTTATCCCCTCTATTGTAAACCGCTCGGATTCCCAGTGATTGGGCGGTATATAAATAAAACCTATTATTATTATTATTATTATTACAGGCTGATGATGACTGCATCTTGGAGATCTGATGACAGTTTACCTTTTTCCCAGCAACTCACAAGGAGACCGTGGAGTACATGACCATGTTTCCAAGCTTCAGGTGGAATTCCATCAATCCTGGCTGCCTTGCCATTTTTCATCTGTTGTATGGCCTTAAGGGTCTCTTCCAAAATGGGAGCTATGTCCAATTCATTTTTCATCGGTGGTTATGTCATATGTTGAATAGCTGAGTCTTGGACTACTCAGTTGGCACTAAAGAGGCTTTGGAAATGTTCAGCCCATCGGTTCAGAATGGAAGCTTTATCTGTGACTAGTGTTTGACCATCTGTACTGTATAGGGAGCTTTGGACCTGATATGTAGGTCCAAACACTGCTTTAAGAGCTTTGTAAAACCTCTGGAATCACCCAGATCTACACAATGTTGTGTCTTTTCTGCTAAGTTGATACACCACTTGTTCTGAATGTCTCAGAGTTTTTGTTGGAGTTGACTACATGCGAGGTGAAAGGCTGCTTTTTTTACATGGCAAGATTGCTGGGCGAGGTGTGCCTGGTGAGCAGTTCTCTTCTTTGCCAACACTCCTGGACCTCTTGGTTGTTTTCATCAAACCAGTCTTGGTTTTTCTTGAGGGAGAATCCTAAGGATTCTTCTGCAGATTGCAGGAAGCTGTTTTTGATATGTTGCCAAAGAGCTGTAGGAGAAGAGTCTACAAGATTGTCTTCAAGTTTTGTTTGCAAATTTGCTTGGAAGTTGTCTCTCATGGCAGCTTGTTGAAGATTGTTGACTTGGAGTCTCCTCTTTAGGATGCCACCCCTCTTAGGTTTAAACTTAAAATGAAGATTTAGTTTACATCTTACAAGGCGATGATCTGTTTGACATTCTGCACTGGGCATCACTCTGGTACGATGAGCATCGCAAATATTTCTCTGGTGCACTAGGATATAGTCAATGAGGTGCCAGTGTTTGGATCGGGAATGCATCCAGGTTGTCTTCATGCTCTCTTTCTGCTGAAAGATGGTGTTTGTAATAGTCAGCTGCTGTTCTGCACAAAACTCTAGCAGGAGCCGTCCGTTATCATTACAGTTTCCAACACCATGCTTGCCTAAAACACCTTTCCAGGCTTCGAAGTTATTTTCTACTCTGCAATTGAAGTCACCAAGGATAATGATTTTGTCTTCTGCAGGGACTTTTTGTATAAGGTGGCGTAGGTCTGAGTACAATTTGCCTTTCTCCACAGGGTCGACTTGCATAATTGGGGCATATATACTGAAGAGAACAACATGTGGGAGGTGTAAGGTGATAATGTGATCAGAGTGTCCTGTTGGCAAGGTTTTGAGTTTGGAGGCAATGGAGTTTTGATCATAAAACCTACACCTGAAAGATGTTTTTCAGTTTTGGGTTTGCAAGACCAGTAGAGTGTGTAGCCGGCACCGTGTTCTTTAAGGCTGCCTTCCTCGTGGAGACAAACTTCACTAAGAGCAGCGATGTCAATGTTAAGTCGTGACAGTTCATGGGCTATTAGAGCAGAACAACGCTCAGGATGTCCACTATCTGCAGAATCTTGCATGGTTCTGATGTTTCAGCATGGAAGCTTTAGTCTATTTGCACCTTTGGAGGTTGGTGTGTGCCTTCGTTTCTTTGTCTTTGTTTGACCACATCAGAAGATGCCTGTTGGCCGCCGCTAGCCAACCGGGTATATGGGGATGAGCTTTCGTTAGGCCACCTTTTCTAGGCCCCTCTCCATATGGAGCAAGCAGTGCTCTCCTTAAAAAAGTCTGCTTGGTCATCCGCAGTCAGACTCAAGCTACCAAAGTCCTGAACCGCCTGCATGCAGGGTTGGGTCTGCGGCTTCCAGTGCATCTTTACACCTGCCATTTTGTCCCTCGCCTATCGCTACAGGGCTTTTTCGGGGATTGGATGTATCCTTTGAGCCTGTGCAATGGGTTTTTCTGGTGGAGCTCAGCATGCACAAAACTGGCCTCACCCTTTAAACCAGAGGTTCATCTGCTGAGGCCTTGACAATCATGGACAATGGCAACGAGGTCCTTGGGTCGTAGGTTTGATTAGAGTTTCCTTCTCTTAGATGGTTGTCCTTACAGGGTTAGACGAGCACCATCTGCCTGGGTTTGGGATTAGAGTTTTCCTTCTCCTAGGATGGTTACCATAAAGCTAGAGAGCCCACCCTGCCCTTTGGCACTCTTGGTCAGACCCTTCGGTTGTGACCTGTCTGGCATGGGAGGCCCTACCAGTGGCTATTATACCACTGCCAGCATAGCTCACAATTTCATTAGGGTACGTAAGCCTCTCCCCCACGACAAGGGGGCGTCAATGGAGAGGTAAGAATAGCATAATACATACAAATAATACATTACAATACAGGAAAGGGTTCAGTAAAGTAAGGCAGGCAACAAATTAAAAACATCAAATAACAAATGATAGTCACACAATGCCTGGGAACACTTCTCTGAACACAATGGTCTTCATCTCAGTTAAGTTCCCCTATTTTTGTATTTCTGGGCCAGTGGCATCACTGGGTGTGGGTATGGAGGTGTGGCCCACATAGGATGACAACCCAGATGAGAGGTGACATCCTATTGGGTCTTCCTTCTGCAGAGGGAAGGGGTGAGTGCATCTGGGCCTGCTTCACCACAGCGGCAGTAGTCCCTCATGGGTAGCCACTGCCAGTGTGGCAAAAGAAAAGGCTGAGCAGAAGGGGCATGACAAGGAAGCCTCCCTGGCCTCAAAGCCCCTCACCCACCCTCTCTCTCTCTCTCTGTATCCCTCCTTGCCATTGCTGCCCTGCTCTCCTCCAGCTGCTCTCCTTTCTGTTGGTTGTGCACCAGGAAAGGAGGCTATGGTGCCCTTTGACAACATGAGTCCTGGTTGCTGCGAGCTAGCCAGCTGGGCAGGGAAAGCAGGCAGGTGGACTGGAGGGAGCGGCTCTGGAGCAGAGGTTGGAGCTGGGGCCACCCTCATCCCTCCCTCACTAGAGCAGGAGAGCAGCAGGATCCCACTAAAGTGGTAGCTGTTTATCTAGTTGCACTTTTCCATGCTTTTGAACTGCTAGGTTGGCAGAAGCTGGGACTAGTGACAGGAGTGTCCAACTGCCAAACCTACTGATCCTGCAATCATCAGATCAGCATCTTAATTGCTGTGCCACGTCCCATGGGATGCTCTGGGCAAAACTTCAAGTTAAGTGGGGGATTCTGATTTCTTAACAATTGACAAGGAATAGAGATGCGATAGTATGCATATGCGGAGATGCGATCTATCGCATGATCGATTAACGGAATAGAGGAGCGCTTAATTAGCGTATCCCTTGCAATCCCAAAGCTTGGCTGAGACCAAGCACTTGGGTTCATCCATTCCGTCGGGGACTGATGGATGACAGATCCAGACCTCAATCATTAGAGCCAACCCTACATTTTGGTGTTAATGTGTTTAATAAAGCTGTGGCTTTTTTCCTTCCAATCACTGTGTATTGCATTTGTTCCGCAGCGGCTTCCCTCTGAGGTAAAAAAAAACAGTTGCACTGGATAGAAGCAGCAACTCTCAGGAAATGGTTATCCTGTTATTGTGTTGTTCATCTTCTAAAACCATCTCCATCCTTAAACTACTATTAGGCTCACAGTGCAGTCTTTTTCCTCTGTAGGGAAATATCAGCTGAGGTGATTTAGACCGTGGGAAAAACATGTGAGGAAAGACTCCCATTTCCAGCCTCCACTGTGAACCAGTTTGGAACCACTCAATCAGTTATATTTTATATAAAATTAAAGCTATAGGGGCACTAATAAATGATTCCTAATTATGAATGTAGTTTAGCCTTGTGTCTGTTTTCCTCCCCCATTCACATTTATTTCCCCCTCCTTTTTTCTTTCATCAATCTTTTTCTTTAACTTCTTGTTCATCCATCTTTTCCTTCTCCTCAACTCCATCTTTCTATTTTATAGTTGCATATTACAAGACAGCAGTTAGAGATTAATGTAATACTAGAGCTATGCTCAAAGAAAAGACATGCCAATTAGTACAGCAGAAATCTTTCCAAGCTCCTGGGATCCTGATCCACCTTCACAGGTGTGCAAAGCCCTATGTTTAAAATGGGATCATATATATGGGCTATATTGATTTTTACAGGAATTGGAGCATTATAATATTTTTGTGTTATAGCAGTCCTTTTCCACTGGTCCAGGTTTTACAGAAAACCTTAAATTCCCAAATCATAGCTTCCCAGAAATAACAGTAACTGTACTGAATGCATTAGCTTACAGACCTTTCATGTTAAATACTTTCATTTGGTGGAGGGGGGATTATAGTGGGTTTATAAGCAGCAAATCAGAATCAAATATCAAGATAGCAGTAGTACTGTGAGGGACTTGGCCAATATTTAATTATTATTTTTTTAAAATGTCAAATAGATGAAATAATAAATAAGAACCTCACAAAGCCTTGTCAACATCTGCTCACACAATGAAACTCATAAAAGTTCATATCAAGGCAAAGATTGTCCTTGTCTTCCGTAATCACTCTGTTCAATAAAAGCCTGGGAAACCAGATGACTGTTGCAAGATGATTCCATTTAAGTAAAACCATCTGGTTGGACATTGCTGTGAAATAAATGCAATTAAACCAAACTATGGGAAGATAAAGCTGGTAACTGGATACAAGCTGGAAATGTAAAAGGATTAGGGAAAAAACAAATGGCTCCAGTAATACAATTGCAACAGACAAGTCTGAACTATTCATGGATAAGTTAATGAGAGCTTAGAAAGAGAGGAGAGGACAGAGCAGAAGAGTTCTTCCTTTAGTGAAAATTAAACACATACCGCAAGGTAGTTAAAATTGTTTTTTAAATTTGATAACTTTGAAGGTGTATAATATCAATATCACTTCAATGCAAATGACAGTATTTACTAGGCTGGGGTCAGGTTTTAGGAGAATAGAAGTATTGAAAAGAAAATATTGGCAAAAATAATTGGACAAGAATGTTTTTTTTTAAATATGTCTACATCATATGACATAGCAGCCTACTGAAGCAGAGGCAACAGATCCCTTCATCCCACTCTTCTAGCTTGAAAGTACATGTTCACCACCTGTTTTTAATTTGTTAATGATTCTATGATTTTTACAGGTACATATTTTAGGGAGTATTGTGTTATTGCTTTATATAAAGGCTAGTAAAAAGGTAAAAATAAAAGGTAAAGATTTCCCCTTTGACAAGATTGTCAAGTGATGTCTGACTGTAGAGGTGGTGCTCATCTTGTTACTAAGCTGAAGAGCCAGCGTTGTCAAAGATGCCTCTGTAATCATGTGGCCAGCATCACTGCATGAAATGCTGTTACCTTCCCACTGAAGTGGTACTTATTTATCTACTTCCACTTTTGGGAGTGGTAAATCTTCTTCACTCATTCTAAAACCACAGTTATGGGTTGAAGCATGTGCATGTGTGTGTTCAATTATAAAATAAAAGACAACCAAAAGAAAAAAAAAAGTATAAAACACGACCAAAAAAATCCACAAAAACAGACAAATATCACATTTCCCCCTCCACTTCCTGAACATTATTTTACAATTGAACCCACATGTGCACACACTTCAACCCATAACTGGGATTTTAGAATGAAGGAAGAATATTTACCACTCCCAAAAGTGGAAATAGATAAATAGGTACCACTTCAGTGGGAAGGTAGCAGCATTTCATGCAGTGATACTGGCCACATGATCACAGAGTCATCTTTGACAACACTGGCTCTTCAGCTTAGTAACAAGATGAGCACCACCCTCTACAGTCAGACATCACTTGACAATCTTGCATATATTTAATTTGTATCTAAAATTACTCCTTTCTAACTTTCACACTGTATGTATATAAATATATATATGGTGGTGATGTGTGCCTTCAGGTTGTTTCTGATTATGGTCATGGGTTTTCTTGGCAAGACTTGTATGAATTGTTCCAGATCCTGTTCTCTTGAGCAGTAGAAAACAAACTTCTTCCATCCTCAATATAACATCCCTTGAAATATTTAAACAGAGCATTTTAACCATGGACGTTATCAGACAAGGACAATTGGAAGTATAATGCAATGGCAATCCGAACGCAATCATGGGGTTTAACGTTATTGTGTGATAGACTACCACATGCAATTTTGGGCAAAGGCAAGCTATTTTCGGGCAATGGAAGCCAGTTCAAACACAATTTGCATTCATGTAAATTCGTTGAACTAGTGAATTCACGTAATTGCATTCTGGCCCCACTTTCTTTTCATTTGAAATAAAGAGAAATTACTCCCGTGTGAAACTCCCTTCTCTTCTAGGGGCTAAACATACCCAACTCCCTATGTTGCTCCAAATTTCAAACCTTTCACCATTCTGGCCACCCTCCTCTGGCCATGCTCCAGTTTGTCAACATCCTTTTTGAATTGTGGTGCCCAGAACTGGACACAGTATTCCAGGTGAGAACTGACCAAAGCAGAACAGGGTGGTACAGTTAGTTCCCTCTTCCTACTGTTTTAGATTCTTTTTTGCTGTTGTTGTGTGCCTTCAATTCATTTTTGACTTGTGGAAACCCTAAAGTGAACCTATTATGGGGCTTCCTTGGCAAGATTTTGTCAAGGTATACTATGTTGCGACTGGATGAGAATCTAGTAAACTGGCAGGTGTAAACCATGGTAGTTAGCTAAATAGACCAGGTGATTATGTTAACCAATTAGAAAGGTATAACTACCTTGTAGATCTGCTGGATTATGGAGAGCATTCTTTGTATCTTGCTTTCCATGCTGCTGTATCAGGATTTTTGACTGTTCTTTAATTTTTGCTGCTGTGTACTGTGCCATTCATATTGTTTTGTTTTTGCGTCAGTTTTTAAAGGCTTCTGTTAAGTAAAGCTTTTGTTAAATGCCTCAAAACTCTGCTGTTGTTTTTTTACCACAACACCCCCCCCCCACACACACACAGATTTGTTCAGAGGAAGTTTGCCATTGCCTTTCCCTGAGGCTGAGAACATGTGACTTGCCAAAGATCACCCAGTGGGTTTAGTTGCCAAGCTGGGAATGGAACTTTGATCTCCAGAGTCATAGTCCAACAATCAAAGCACTATGCCACATTGGTTCATACACAAACACACACACGAGCCAATGTGGCATAGTGCTTTGATTGTTGGACTATAACTTGGGAGATTCTGTATGGTAGAAAAGACAAAAAAGAAATTCAGACTACCTGACAGAAAAGAAATTCTTTTTTAATACTGAAACCCTTCATTACATTGTCTCATTTTCTTGTCTTAACATAATCTATAGACTGCCAGTTATGCAATTAAGTTTGTATTGAATTTCCTTTAACCAATTTGTTTCTTATTGGATCCAACGAAGTCCAATAATTTTTGTACCCACTCTTAAACATTTAGGGTTAACTTCTGCTTTCCAGTATTTTATATAAATCATCCTTGTGTAGCAGAATTCTTTTTGAATTTAATTTAGAACCAGAATCAGGGAGACCCAGGAGCTCGATTGGAAAGGAAACATAGTTTATTTCTGCTGCAGCAGTGTTCCCAGAGGAAATTGATATTCCAAATTCTGGGACCCCAAATTCAAAGTGAACCAAGTTTTTATCGTGGCGGTACATTGCGCCAAAAACGGTGTCCTGTCGGCACCTGTTCTCTCTCTGCAGGGAAGCCGCAGCCGCCAAACCATGTGGCTTCCCTGCAGCATAAAAAGAACCCACAAAAAGTGGGTTCTTTTTACGCCATGGCTACAGAGTAACAAGTGCACCACTGGCTCACTCATTACGTAAGCGCCGCACAGCACTTGCGTAACAATGGCGGTGCCCATGTGTACAGGGCACCACTATTTTGATGCCCTCAACACATGCTAGGTTTGAGCGGCATCTCGAAGCGCCACCCTGAGCCAACCCTAGCATGTGATGAGGGCACTGGAAAGGGCCGGTCTGTACCGGCCCAGTATTTTAAAGAAAACTAGAAATTACATTTCATTGGTTACATTTGAATTAAAACATTGCATTAATTGGGTGCTCTACCTTACACCTAACATACAACATTAACCCTCATCAATCAATCAGTCTGCAGCTTATCAGGCCTGTGTCCCAGGATGGCATTCCAAACATCTCTGATTTTGACTAGGCACACCTGTAGGTGCCTCAAAATGAATACAGACATGTCACTCTGACATTTTCAGCCATCTGTCTCAAAACAGTCCTTGCCCAAAGTCCATGCTTAAATCCTCTAACTATTAACATATTGGCTATACATTGGCTACATCTATGAATTAATTTTCATTTATTTCTTTTATCCTCTTCACTTGCTGCTGTAATCATATAGCATAGTAAGTTTCTATTTTCTCTTTCCATTTTTTCTTCAAAATCTACTATATTTAAGAGGAATAATTCTGGCCTAAATGCTATTTCTTCTCTCAAAATCTTTTATATCATCTTACTGATTGTTAACCATTATTTTGTTGTTGCTGCTTTTTTACAAATCCACAATTGATGATAAAATGATCCCATGTGTTTGTTACATTTCTAACATTTGTTATTCACATTTTTATAAATTCTCACCAATTTTTCGGAAGTCACATATGGGCCAAAGTATTTTAAGGGAGGCCTTGACTAGCTAACAGAGGGGGAAAGGTGGGGGGAGGATATACCTATGTAGAACAATACTCCAAACCTGGAGAGGAAAAAATGTAATTTTCCATTTTACTGAAAAACCAACAGTGTCAGAATGCTTTCGTCATGATTGGGCCATAGAAAAATAAATGCCAAAGGAAAGAAAGGGATACCTGTAACACATCAGTAGAACCCCCACTTTCCTGGGTTTAGTGTTATGCATCTTCAGATATGACAGGGAAAGCTTCTCGTCTGAGGGGCAAAGCAGACAGGTAGATTGGAGCTGCCTCTGGCTGCTGCAACTGTGATTCGCCTCGGACCATGGTGATCAGACAGCCCGTTCTTAAAGCGGGCCACTACTGCAGTCCCAAACAGGTGGCTTGAGGCCATGTTAGGCAGCCTCAGAGTGGCTTCCAGCAACTCAAGAGGGATGCACCATCTGCATGCCATGACCCCAGAGCAGCCAGAAGCCACTACTTTTGGCCTGCCTGTTTTGGGACTAAGGCCTCTTCAGAGCAGCTGCTAGCTCATGCAAACAATACTGAGATAGATTAACCAATTTAGGCAGCTTCCTTGGTTCCTAAGTCTTTCCTCTGATATTAGTTTTCAGTGTGAATCTAATCACAGAATTATAGAATCACATCGGAAGAGATCTCAAAGGCCATCAGGTCTAACCCCCTGCTATGCATTGTGAATACACACACATTGTGAATATACAATCAAAGCACACACACCCCCTGACAGATGGCCATCTAGCTTTTGTTTTTTAAAAAATTCCAAATAATGTTTTTGTATTATTCATCATTCAATAATGTGACACCTGAACTGGTACAGCTAAGACATAGATTTATTTTCTCATTGAAAACTAGGTTTAAGATTTCATGTTAATAGGGAAAGATGTTTTGCCCTCACTTCTCCCACTTCAAATAAGACAAATATGAAAACCTAATATTATGTTTCATTTCAAACAGATATCATGTAAATAATCCCTAAGTTGAAGATAATTAAAATAGCTTCAGAATATTATCTTACCTCGAGAATAGTTCCATTGAAAACACAGCCATTCACAGGTTCTGCAGCAAATATGAAATGTATTAATACTGGTAATTTGAACACAAAGTATACCAGTTTTAATAAAATATAACTGAAACCACCCTGTAAGTTTGACCATAATGTACATATCATAGCTGCTGTGCTTCATGGAGGTTTTTTTTCCCTTCCTTGCTTCTTCCTCTCATTTAGAGAAGGACCATGAAATTTATTTGTAAATTGGAGTATCCAGTTGTTTTTGTTGTTAGCTGCCCTCAGGTCATGAATCTGACTCAGGGCAACCCTGTGAAGATCCTGGAGATGTCATTAACTGTAATCTATTAAGAATCAAATACAGCTGCTCAGATCATGCCATTGAAACAGAAAGAGAGAGAGAGAGAGAGAGACCAAAATGTTGCCCAGCATTGTTTATAACACTAAATGGAGTTGTAGTGCCACCAAAGAATGTTTCTCAAAGTCTACTTTGAACAAAAATAGCCATAAATTTCCCAACTGTTTAAATATCTTTGCAAGTATTGCTTTAAAAAAAGTCATTTTCCAAATTGTGCTTTTTAATAGGTTGTTCCCATTAACTAGTGATCCTAACTATCCTGCTCTTGCTCCTTGTTCTTTTACAAATTGGATGTGTGTGTGTGTGTGTGTGTGTGTATATATATATATATATAGAGAGAGAGAGAGAGAGAGTTGTCTCTTCATATTCCTGGACTTGGGATTCGTAAATTTGATTATTTGTGATCTCAGCGTGAGCCCTGCCCACCTCCTCCTCTCATGCTTGGGACAGCTGGCTGCAGCTATCACAGATACAGGAAAGGGTAGGCAGGGCTCCCATGAACACTGCCTGGTCCATTTCTCCTGTGCTTGGGACACCTGGCTGCAGCTATCCCAGGCACAGGAGATAGTGGGTGAGGCTCTCTCACGTGTACTGCCCAGTCCCTGCCTCTTGTCCTTGGGACAGCTAACTGCAGTTATCTCAGGCATCAGAGGAGAAGGTGGGCAGGGCTTGCACTATTCGCAAATTTTCCATATTCATGGGGTCTTGACGACTCTCTCTCTCTCTGTGTGTGTGTGTGTGTGTGTGTGTGGCTGCTGTGTACCTACAAGTCCTTTCTGACTTACAGTGACGATAAGGCCAACCTATCATAGAATGTTCTTTGTAAGATTCCTTCACAGGAGGTTTGCCACTGCCTTCCCCTGAGTTTGACAGCATGTGACTTGTACAAGTCCATTGTTGCCAATTTCTGGGGAATTCCCTGGAATCTGGGGAAATTAATTAATTTCTTTCCAGGGATTTTGAATTAATAATAATAATAAATATTGGGAAATTCCAGGGATTTTGGATTTTGATAAAACATTCCAGGGAATATCTTTGAGGCTTGTTGGCAACACTGACAAGGTCACCTAGTTAGACTATGCTCAACCCACCATATCATGCTCGCTCTCTCTCTCTCCCTCTCTCTCCCTCTCCCTCTCTCTTTTGATAGACGACAATGGCCACACCAGTCAAACCACCTGCAAAACAAGAACCTCTGACAGATGGCCATCCAGCCTCAGCTTAAAAACTTCGAAAGAAGGAGAGTCCATCACTCTTCAAGGGAGTCTGTTCAACTGTCAAACAGCTCTTATGATCAGTAAGTTCTTCCTAATGTTAAGGTGGGATCTCTTCTCCTGTAGCTTGCATCCACTGTTCCGTGTTTTAGTCTCTGGAGCAGGAGAAAACAAGCTTGCTCCCTCTTCAATGTGACACCCCTTCAAATACTTAAACAGGACTATTAAATCACCACTTAACCGTCTCTTTACCAGGCTAAACATACCCAGCTTCCTAAGTATTTCCTCATAAGGCATGGTTTCCAGGTCCTTCACCATTTTGGTGGCCCATTTTGGACACACTCTAATTTGTCAACATCCTTTTTGAATTGTGGTGTCCAGAACTGGTCACAGTATTCCAGGTGAGGCCAGACCAAGGCAGCTTAGAATGGCACCATTACTTCCCTTGATTTAGACACTATACTTCTATTGATGCAGCCTAAAATTGAATCACAGAATCATAGAATCATAGAGTTGGAAGAGACCACTAGGGCCATCCAGTCCAACCCCCCTGTCATGCAGGAGCTCTCAGTCAAAGCATCCCTGACAGATGGCCATCCAGCCTCTGCTTAAAGACCTCCAAGGAAGGAGACTCTATCACCCTCTGAGGGAGTGCGTTCCACTGTCGAACAGCCCTTACTGTCAGGAAGTTCTTCCTAATGTTGAGGTGGAATCTCTTTTCCTGTAGCTTGCATCCATTTTTCCGGGTCCTGTTCTCTGGAGCAGCAGAAAATAAGCTTGCTCCCTCGTCAACATGACATCCCTTCAAAATATTTAAAGAGGGCTATCATATCACTTCTTAACCTTCTTTTCTCCAGGCTAAACATACCCAGCTCCCTAAGTCGTTGCTCATAGGACACGGATTCCAGACCCTTCACCATTTTAATCGCCCTCTTTGGACACGCTCCAGTTTCTCAATGTCCTTTTTGAATTGTGGTGCCCAGAACTGGACACAATATTCCAGGTGGGGCCTGACCAAAGCAGAATACAGTGGCACTATTACGTCTCTTGATCTAGACACTATACTTTTATTGATGCAGCCTAAAATTGCATTGGCCTTTTTAGCTGCCGTATCAAACTGTTGACTCATGTTCAACTTGTAGTCTGCTTGGACTCTTTAACACGTAGTTTCATTCAGCCAGGTGTCCCCAATCCTATATTTGTGCATTTTATTTTTCCGCCCTAAGTGCAGTACCTTACATTTCTCCACGTTGAATTTCATTTTGTTAGCTTTGGCCCAGCTTTCAAGTCTATTCAGGTCATTTTTAATTTTGATCCTGTCCTCTGGGGTATTAGCTATTCCTCCTAATTTGGTGTCATCTGCAAATTTGATAAGTATGCTCCCAATTCTGTCATCCAGGTCGTTGATAAAGATGTTGAATAGCACTGGGCCCAGGACAGAGCCCTGTGAGACCCCACTGGTCACTTCCCTCCAGGATGAAAAGGAACCATTGTTGAGCACCCTTTGGGTTCGGCCGGTCAACCAATTACAAATCCATGTAATAGTTACCTTGTCTAGTCCACATTTTACAAGCTTGTTAACAAGAATGTCATGGGAAACCTTGTCAAAGGCCTTACTGAAATCAGGATATACTATATCCACAGCATTCCCTTCATCTACCAAGCAAGTAATTTTTATCAAAGAAAGAGATTAGATTTGTCTGGCATGACTTCTTTCTCTGAAACCCATGTTGACTTTTTGTGATTATGCAATTGCCTTCTAGATGTTCACAGACTCTCTGTTTAATTATCTGCTCCAGAATCTTTCCTGGTATTGATGTCAGACTAACTGGATGATAACTGTTGGGTTCCTCTTTTTTTCCCTTTTTGAAGATGGGGACAACATTTGCCCTCCTCCAGTCTGCTGAGACTTCTCCTGTTCTCCAGGTGTTCTCAAAGATTATTGCCAATAGCTCCGATATTACATTTGCCAGTTTTTTAAATACCCTTGGATGGAGTTCATCTGGTCCTGGAGACTTAAATTCTTTTAAATTAACACGGTATTCTCTCTACTATCTCTTTACTTATTCTGTGCTGAAATTCCCCTATTCTGTCCTCTGCTCCATTATCCTCAGGTTGAGCATCCTTTTCCTTTTCTGAGAAGACTGAGGAAAAGAAGGTATTGAGAAATTCTGCCTTTTCTCTGTCCCCTGTTAACATTTTGCCATCTTCCTGATGCCGTGGCCCTACCATTTCCTTCTTCTTCCCTTTGCTGCAGACATATCCAAAAAAGCCCCTTTTGTTGTTCTTAACCTCTCTAGTTCATTCTGTGCTTTAGCTTTTCTGACTTTACCCCTACACATGGCTGCTATTTCTTTGAATTTCTTTTTTGTGATTTCCCCCTTTTTCCATTTCTTATAAATGTTTTGTTTAAAACTTAGCTCAGTTGAAAGTTCCTTAGTCATCCATCCTGGTTTCTTGAGACATCTCCCATTTTTCTTCCTGACTGGAACTGTTTGAAATTGTGCCTTCAGTATCTCCCTTTTGAGAAAGTCCCATCTGTCCTGAACTCCTTTATCTTTTAGTATTTCTGACCATGGATCGCTCTCAATACTTCTCTAAGTTTACTGAAATTCACTCTCCTAAAGTCTAGAATGTGTGTCTGACTATGGTTGACTTCTCTTTTCCACTGTATTACAAACTCGAGGAGAACATGGTCACTTCCACCTAATGATCCCACCACTTGCACCCCATTAACCAAGTCATCCTTGTTGGTTAGGATCAGATCTAAAATAGCTGGTCCCCTTGTTGCCTCTTCCACCTTTTGGACAATGAAATTGTCTCCAAGACAAGTGAGAAATTTACTAGACCTTGAGGATTTTGCTGATTTTGACTTCCAGCAAATATCAGGACAGTTGAAGTCGCCCATCACTACTACATCTCTCCTATTATGTTCAGGAAAATCTCTTGCTTCCTAATAGTCTGAAGTGCACATACCCAGCTCTCCAGCTGCTGGACTTTCTCTTCCAACAGGGCTGCTGATTTGCCCTTGGTGCAGGTGAAGTTATCTACATCTGTAGGTAAGAGCACAAACATCCCACAACTGTTGCAATTGACTGCAGCAGCTCTTTCACTGTCCATATTCAGAAGTCTTAAGTAGGCACTGAAAAAGTACTTTGGGCTTCCCCCTCAAAAATCCTCCTTTTAAACACCGATGTAAAACACCCCCGTTTGCCTGGCCTGTACCTCAAGCTCTGTAAAAATAATAAAAAAAGTAAACAAATGCAAGATACTGAAGCTATAGCTGTAAAGAGAGCTCCTGGCTAAATGCAGTCACTGTTTCAAAGCTTTCTTTAGGAGGTGGCAAAAAAGAAAAAGTTGGAGAGTCAGAGAGGGAAAAGGAAGGAAGGAGACTAATGTAGCTACAAAAAATAGCAGGAGAAGGATAAAAAGGATGAGGATAAAAATAAAGTGATGAGTAATGGGAGAAGACTTGTGTCAGTGTTTTTGTATGGTATTCTCCCTGATCACATGGTCTAAGGGGGAAAGGGCTTCCGCTGAGTCACTCAACTAGTTGGGGGCAGAACAAGCATGCAATAATTCTATAGAGCTGCTACCTCAGTCTCTGGAACTCAGCAAACTGAAAGAATAAAAAGGGGATTTGGGAGGGGCATTTCATGGGGGATTTTACAGGCAAAGCTTGGTCTGATAGGATGGTGATCATGAGATGGTGACAGACTTGTTGCAGAGACATGCAACATCTGTACCATGTTTGTTTGTTTGTTTTTACTAGATAATCTTATATGCTATACTTGCAGCGAGTGCATGTTCATTGTCCTTTTGGAAGAGAAGGTGCAGCTGCTTATATCTAGACTTTTACTTATCAGGATATATGAATTTTTTTGGGGGGGGAAGAGTGAATCAGTCTCTTTTGAAAGGGCAACTCTCTAGGCAGGGCAACTATACCAAAACACAGGAGTAAGATATTTGGAGGAATGTGGCACAGAGCAGCAGAGTTATTGAAAACATGCTTCAACCTTAGAGCGGATTTCAAGCTCCCCTCATATTTTGTGATTATGAGGCACAGAAGCAGGGACAAGAACTTCACCCCTGAAAGTTGCCTGTCATGGAGGCAACCTTGGAGGGTCTATCAATGGAAGAGGTATTGTCAACTCCCAGAGGAGGAAAAGCTGTATGGCAATAGTAGATGATTTGTTGTGAGAAACAGAAGCAGTGGTATGCAGCCCTAATAAGATGTTTTGTGAGGCATGCTGTCTCCCAGGACTGATGCAACAGAGAGGCTGATTCATGATGTAACAGAAAGGCTGGCCAGATGCATTAAACCCACTAACCATTACCCTTTTCTTCTGATACATTTTGATACAAAATATAGCCTTCATGTTGCAAGGACCTACAAGACCCTGAGAAGAAAGGACCTTAGGGCACACATTGTTATTTCATTGTTCCTTTTGTCAAAGGATGTGTCCCAGGAAGAGGAAGAAGAATACCAAAAGTGAACAACTGACTCCACAGATGGTGCAAGCAAGAAAGACTTGGCTTCTTGCACCATGGTCTGTACTTTCCACTTGTTGCCTCTTACACCCTTTCAACAATGAAATTGTCTTCCAGGCAAGTGAGCAATTTGCAGGCCTGAACTTTTTGGCTGAGTTTGACGAGGGATGAAGCTATATACAGAGCTAATAGCTGCTATCTCCTCCCCTGCCCAAGTCTGTGAGCTACTTTCAACTTTCTATACAGAGTTAGTTTCTGGTAGCTCCTCCCCCAAATCAGATCAGTGGCTCAACAGAAGCTCTGTCTCCTCATACCACACACTCAGGAACAGCAAATGGCCAAAACCAAACAAAAGCCCCCCCCAAAGCCCTTAAACAGTGAAAAAATAAAAGATAACCCCTCAAACACAGCTCCCAGATCACCTTCTGATCTCTGCTCTGACATAACAGTCCCTGATAGTTCAACAGAGACACCTTTATTTGGAAGAAGAGCCCTCCCTCCAGTCCATCTGCCTTGGTCCAGGCCTCAGAGGGAGATAAGAATGCTGGACCTGATTCCACCCCCTCACCATTCCCTTCTCCTTTTGTGTTGTGTCTTTTTAGATTGTAAGCCTGAGGGAAGGGAACCGTCTATTAACCCTTCTGTTGTAAGCCATCCGGATTCCCAGTGACTGGGCGGCATATAAATAAATTCTATTATTATTATTATTATTATTATTATTATTATTATTATTACAATGAAGTGGGGGTGATATTATATTTTCTATTTGAGTCAACATTACCACAAAATATGTTCATGTGGTGTGCGCCTGTACAGGGGTCCATCCATCCATGCCCTCTTGTGTGATAGCCCATTCCATTTTAAAATCTCCATTTCAGTCAAAACCGCATGGCAACAAAGCATGCCCAGTTTACACTGAGCTATTTTATAGATTATTTATTTATTTATTTATTTATTCCTTGAATTTATATCCCCCTTCTCTACTTTTTTTCATGACAGATTTTTTTTTAAAAAAATACTCTTGAACCTTGATGTTACAAAGCATGCTGATATCTGTACTGATGATATGTAAGAATGTAGTATATTCTGTCATATCATTGTTGTTTTGGTTGTAATACACAGCATAATGACTAAGAAATATAAAAGAGTTATCTATAGATGTTATAGGCTTATGCTGAGAATAATGAGAGGCATAGTACTTGGTGGTCGTTCAGGGAAATATTTGTGGTCTGATACAGAAATGGGCAAATGTGTAGAGGGGGAAACTTCTCAAAGTCAGCTGCTAGAAAACAGAAAGCAGAAGTAAGAACAAATTGGGATGAGGGACTGAGCAAGTAAAGGAGGCATGGAAGAAAGGGTTTGTATGTTTTAATTAGTAAGCCAATTAACATGAAACCTGTGAAAAGTTGAGATGGGACATTGCTAATTTCATGCCAATGTTGTGGAGTGATGCCACTTCTGTCTGCAGATGTCTTCCTGTTAATACGATTCTATGATTCTAATACCCAAGATTCTTCTGGAATAGGCTAAACAGAAAAGGTGTTTACACCAGTGAAGAGATCCAGGACATTGATCCTGGAAGCCAGGTGGAGAACATCTGAATAAAAATTAAAGGGGAGCAAAACAACAGGGATGTTATTGTGGGAGTCTACTACAGACCCCAAGTCAAAGTGAGGAACTGGATGATGCCTTTCTAGAAAAGGATGACCACACACTCAGAAAGGAGAGATGTCATAGTAATGGGTGATTTCAACTATCCTGATATTTGCAAGATGTCAAGCTCAGCCAAAACTTTAAGGTCTTAGCAAATTGCTCCCTTGCCTAGAAGACAATGTCATTGTCCAAAAGGTCAAGGATGCAACTGTTTTAGATCTGATTGATCCTAAGCAACAAGGATGACCTTGTTAGTGGGGCACAAGTGGTGGGATCTTTAGGTGGGATCATGTTCTGCCGGAGTGTGTTATACAGTGGAGAGGAGAAGCCAGGAATAGTCAGACACACATTCTAGACTTTAGGAAACCTAGGGGCCATTCTCACTGGCACCTTTGCGCTGGAAGGAACTGGGAAGCTTCAGTCTCTCCCTCCTGGATCCCTCCAGAAGCAAGTGCTGACTACCAATCCAGGGGCATTTTAACCCAAATGCCCTCTTGGGAGAAATCGGGTTTAAGGTGAAGGTGCCTGGCTGTCAATCAAATTAGTTCCGCGATGGTCAGCACTCATAGGGGCATCAGAAGTGTGCTTTCCATACCTCCTTTTTTTTAAAGGATCAGGCACCACTTGTCAAATTTAAAAACCTCTGGTGTGTGTGTGTGTGTGTTGTGGGCATTTGGGTCAGTGCAGGAGATCTGCCCTTGGCCCCATTTTCAACCCCAAAATGCAAGCTAGTGCCATAGTGCCATCTCTGTATCCTGTATCCCACTCCCTTGCCACCCCAGAATGCCTCATACACAGGC
>NC_056526.1:101263624-101273136 GCF_019175285.1 Sceloporus undulatus
AATAATAATAATAATAATAATAATAATAATAATAATAATAATAATAATAATTCCTCACCTCGGAATGCCAGAAAAGGATGCATTTTTTTTTTCTTTTCCTAGGCTACCCCTGAATTCTTTAGAGACAGTAGCAAAAGCTGTATCAATTTACCAATTTGCCTAATTGGAAAGAGAAACATTACATTCGAATTTGTAACATTCATTCGCATTGCAGCATTCATTCCAAAGGAAAAAAAGGTTTTTGCAAAGTAATCTTCTTGCAAAGGGCTCCTGAGGAAGCCAGATCTAAATATAGATCTACCCATTGCAAAAAATATGCACATAGACAGAGAAAAATAATAATCATAAATAATAAAAGGGAAAAGGTCACTGATGGATAGCAGAGGCTTGGCTCCCCCCCCCCCAACCTGCCCTAAATTGACCCTTCCTCCTGCTCACATTCTACCTATATATCTATATATCTATTGCTAAAAAATAATTAAAAAAAAAATAAAAACCAAAGGGAAAAGGTCCCTGCTGGAGAGGAGAGGCTTGGCTTGCTGTGGCCCCCTGACCTGCCCTGAATTGACCCTTCCTCCTGCTCATGTTCTATCTCTATAGCTCTATATCTATATATCCATTGCAAAAAAAATGCACATTTTTTGCCAAATAATTAAAAAAATAAAAACCAAAGGGAAAAAGTCCCTCCTGGAGATCAGAGGCTTGTCTTGCTGTGGCCCCCTGACCTGCCTGAATTGACCCTGTCAGTCACCCCCTTTTTGCCTCCTGTCACCCTTTGCCTCCAGATCCCCTTTCCTTCGGCTCTTTTCTCCTCCTCCTCCTCCACCTCCTCCTCATCCCCTCTGATGAGGGGAGGGAATGCTCTGACCTCTGCCTGCCCTCTGATCTTAATCCCTCCCTGAATTTGCCCTGGTCATGATCGAGGGCAAGTTCATATTTCGTGGAACCCAGGTCTTTTGAGAAAAGACGGATTTTAGCCTGAATCTCATTAGCCCACACTAATGGGGCATTTCCTTGTGCAAGCCTTGACATGGATTGTGACAGAATCGGGCCCAATATGAACTTCACATGGAAGAATCGGTTTCAAAACCGGTTTAAAAGGTAGTGTGAATGGGCCCAGTAAACTTAGGGAAATACTGGGGGTCATCCCATGGTTAGGACTAGTAAAAGAGAAAGGAAGTCAGTTTTTCAAAAGGGAGATACTGAAGGCACAATTTCAAACAGAGGAGGAAAAATGGGAGGTGTCTCAAGAAAACAGGATGGATGACTAAAGAACTTTCAACTGAGTTAAGTTTTAAATGGAATGTGTATAAGAAATGGAAAAGGAGGGGGGGGGGGAAATAACCCAAGAGAAATTTAAGCAAATAGCTAGGATGTGTAAAGTCAGAAAAGCAAAAGTGCAGAATGAGCTCAGGCTTGCTAGAGAAGTTAAGAATAATAAAAAGGCTTTTTGGGTATGTCCATAGCAAAAGGAAGAAGAGGGAAATGGTAGGGCCATTGCATGGAGAGGATGGCAAAATGCCAACAGGGGACAGAAAAAAGGAAGAACACCTACACCTTCTTTGCTTCAGTCTTCTCACAAAAGGAAAAGGGTGCTTAACCTGAGGGAAATGGAGCAGAGGACACAATAGAGGAAATGCAACAAAGTATAAGTAAAGAGGTACTACAGAAATATCGGTTAATCTAAATGAATTTAAAAGAACCATTCAGTCCATCCCCTGCCATGAAGCCATCCACAATCAAAACATCCCTGACAGATAGCTATCCAGCCTCTTTTTAAAGGCCTCCAAAGAAGGAGACTCCTCCACAATCTGAGGGAGTGTGTTCCACTGTCAAACAGCTGTTATTATCAGGAAGTTCTTCCTAATGTTTAGGCGAAATCTTTTTTCCTGTAGTTTGAATTGATTGCTTTTGGATCTTATTCTCTGGAGTTGAAGAAAATAAGCTTGTTCCATCCTCAATATGACATCCCTTCAAATATTTAAACACTGCTATCATGTCACCCCTTACCCTTCTCTTCTCAAGCCAAACATTAATACCCATTATTGTCATATTGTTGTCACATCTTGCCGAGCTGTTTTAACTGATGTTATCCCAATTAATTTTTTTATTCTTATTATTTTGTATTAATGGGAGGGAGGATAGAAGGGTGGGGGTTTTCGGGAACTGTCTAGTTATATTTTCTGTGACTTGCATTTGAAATTTTCCTTGCTGTTACCTGCCTCTATCCTCAAATGGTAGAGGTGGGATACAAATAAATATTTTATTATTATTATTATTATTATTATTATTATTATTATTATTAACATACACAGCTCTCTAAGTCTTTCCTCATAGGGCATGGTTTCCAGACATTTCACCATTTTGGTTGCCCTCCCTTGGGCATGCTCCAGCTTGTCCACATCCTTGTTGAGCATCTTCTACATTTCATATCAAAATTTTCACATTTAAATTTAATTGCCAAACCATTTTTCAACCTTTTGCAAGAAATGTTCAGTTATTATGTAGCTGATACAAAAATGCATGCTTTTTCATTTATGGGTAGTCAATTCCTTACCACAATGGCATGTGGGACAGCATCCAGTGTTTTGGTCACAGTGCAGCTCTGTTCCAAAGGGGCAACTGGGGGGCTTTATCTGTGTACATGAGACATTCTTTGTTTGAATAAAGACTTCTTCATTCACTCGGACACATTCTCTGATGATACATGGATTTGAAGGGGATCGCCACTCAGAACCAACCTATGAGTGAAAGATAGCAAATGGATTGAATAATGTAGGAAGATGACGTTCCTTTGCTGCTGTAATGACTGAGCCTCCAGTTATTGGAAGACTTCTGCCAGGTAATAAGAGTAAGCTGGGAGGAAGGCACATGCAAATACGTAATGACATCATAGCTGACGGAAGGCTCACTTGACCAATCAGTGAGCAGGAGCAAGAGTTTCTTCTGGAAGCATATAAGAGAAAAGGCCTCTGAGACCAGGTGACAGTTGGAGAGTGACAGAGTATGGCAGTTAGAGAGAGAGGCAGAGAAGGAATCTTCAGCAGTTAGTGGTTTCCACAGTAAGAATTCGAGGTGGGAATCTCTCTCTCGAATTAGTCTTACAGGTTAGGAAAACTGTAGTGTTATAACTATAGAAAGGCAGGCATAATTCAGGCAGATAGTTTATGTTAAGACCTGTAACCATATTTCAAATCCATAAAGGTCAGCATATTACATCAATATATCAGTTAGGTGAGAATGTGTCACATTAGAATGTTTAGGCCTTAGGCAGCCTGGGGGTGCTTCTAGATTCGTCTCTTCACATGGCAAATCAGGTGAATGTGACAGTCAGCAGTGCCTGTTATCAGCTTCAGCTGATACATCAGTAGCTCCCTTTACTGGAACTCAGGGACATTGAGACCGTAGTACATGCCCTGGTAACCTCACGTCTTGATTTCTGCAATGCACTCTACATGGGGCTATCCTCGTGCTTGGTCCGGAAACTTCAATTAGTTCAGAACATGGCAGCCAGGTTGGTCTCTGGTACATCTAGAAGAGACCATATAACACCGATCTTAAGATCACTTCACTGGCTGCCCATCAGTTTCTGGGCCTAGTACAAGGTGTTGGTTATCACCTTTAAAGCCCTAAATGGCTTGGGTCCAACCTATCTTTGGGACTGCCTCCTTCCATATAATCCTCCCGGCACACTTAGATCCTCAGGGAAAAATCTGTTACAGCCTTGTAAAACTAGGCTGTCAAAGACCTCCCAGAGGACCTTCTCAGCTGTTGCTCCCAGATTGTGGAATGGCCTTCTGGACGAGATCTGCCATATTACTACTCTGAACAGCTTTAAAAAAGCTATAAATATGGATCTCTTCTGGCAGGCCTTTCTTGAATAGTTTTCCGGCCATCAGAAGGAAAATCAAACTGCTGACCTCCAACTTCACCACAGTTATTGTATTGTTTTTAAGTATGTTTTATGTTTTTAATTCCACACTGTTTAATTGTCTTTTAAGGGGGTGGGTGGGTTGAGGGTTTGGACTGTATATTTTAACTTTGTAAGCCACCCTGATTGCTTTTTGTAGAGTGGTGGGATATAAATAAATTATTATTATTATTATTATTATTATTATTAATTTATTTTTCTGGTTGCTTGCATGAAATGAATACTTTTAGAATTACACATATTGTACCTGCAAGGCCCTTAGGATCTTGCATGATTTCTATCTTTTTGTTTTGTTTTGTTTAATTATAATATATACTTCCTTAAAAGTATCTGCTACTTTGACACTCCTTTACACACGTCCTAGCTAGGCTGATGCTGGAGAAAATTAACAAGAAGTCCTTAACAAGTGTATGTTAAGTGAAATCCAATACGAATTCACTGGGTGGTAGCAGTGTGATCTGAGGATCTTCATGAGTCATCTTCAATTCCACAAGGAGTAGGAACATAGACAGGAGACTCAGGGAGAAGCTAAGGATCTACTGGGACTAAGAGCCAAGGCAGGCCTGCTGTTTGGCTGCTTAGACCACAGGAGGATCATCACAGCTGATTTTTACATTTTAGCAATGGAAGGCAACACTATTTTCTTCTCCATCTGCCCCATTCATTCCGCCTCGCACCCTCAGAACGTCTGGGCAGCAATTACTGAAGGTGCCTGGGGCTAGGTTATCCTCCACCACACGGAGGACATTCTCCACGGCTGCCCCAGCCCTTTGGAATACGCTGCCCACCGAACTCCGCTCGACTACCACCCTGGCCCAATTCAGGAAGGACTTAAAAACCTTCCTGTTCCAACAGGCATTCCCCGACTAAAAATCCTGTGGGCCTCCCTCCTCTTCCGTGGCCAAGAGGTTGGGCTAAGGGGTTTTTAATTCTGTTGGTTTTGTCGATAGTTTTTATTGTTTGTATGGTCAGCCTGTAGTTGTATTTTTTATATTGTTATGGCACCATTGTTTTTAACCTTTGTTGTAAGCCGCCCTGATCTTGGGAAGGGCGGGATATAAATAAAAATTTTATTTATTTATTTATTTATTTATTTATTCTTTTCCAAATTTTCAGTCCTTTCTAACACCTCCTCCACCTCTACTTTAACTCCTGATATAGCTTTAGTTAAATTGTCTATTTCCCCCCATCCATCTATCTCCTTCTGCATATCCTCCTTTATCTCATTTCTATTTTCCTTCAGTTCATCCTGTATCTCTTTCTTAAAACTTTTCTTAAATTCCCTTAGTTCTTGCAGGATCATAGCGCTGATATCAACTTGTCTCATTGATCCTCTTCTCGCCGTCATACTCCTAGTTTGCATTCATTTACAATCTAATCAAATACTTTCTATATTCTTTTCTCTTTATATAGTATCCTTATTCAACTTACAATACTTCAATCTCTAGTGTTTCAATACTACAGTATTCCAATAGTACAGTTTCTAATACTATTAATTATACAGAATACTTTACATGCAGTACATCTAATCTCCGATGTTATAGCTCTTAATGATGTTGAGTTTCCCACAGGTGTATATCCTTAAATATTTCTAAAGTTGATTCCTGAGGTTAATTTTTTTATCAGTTGCCAAGCTGTTTCTTTACTCCTTGTTGTCTCTCTTTCCTTAATTTGTCTTATCATCTATTTCACCTGTTTACAGCGTATTATCTATAATGAGCTCCAGCTGTTCCTTATTCAACCAAAAATTTTCAGTTGTCAACCATTAATGTCCTCCAAACTTTTTAATTTTTTTTACTCTTATCAGTTCATAGTCTTCTTCCAACAAAAAACAAATTGTGTCAAGTCCTCAGAAATATTCCCTTTGATATTCTGTTTTTGAGTCTTTACTTTTTACAACTGCTGCAATGGAAGCCCTGTGACTCCCACATCTTCTTTGGTTTTCCCCCTTAAGGGTCTGCCTCTGAAAGACGTAACAATGGGTTTCCGATGGGCCCTCGTACCCCAAGTCTCCCCGGCTAGGGGTATCCTTTAGTTAATAGGCCTGCAGTAGTTGATAGTCGCGGTGCGGAGCTTTGTCTCGCACCGCCAAGCACCTCCGCGGCAAAAACGGAAGTTTCTGATTAAGTCATTTTATCAACTAAAGTGGAAGATCAGAGTATATCATCATGCTCCATAGTTCTTATGGGAATACAACCAGTACTAAATCTCTCTCTCTCTCTCTCTCTGTGTGTGTGTGTGTATATATATATATATATAGAGAGAGTAACTCACAAGCCCTATTTTAAAAAAAAAGAAAGGAAAAGAATCATAGAATCATAGAATTGGAGAGTTGGAAGAGACCACAAGGGCCATCCAGTCTAACCCCCCTACCATGCAGATATTCTCAATCAAAGCATCCCTGACAGGAAACGTCTAGTAACTAGAAAATATTTCTCCAAGCAAATTTTTTGTATTAGGCTTTACTGAAAATCACAGAATCATTGAATCATAGGAGTTTAACACACAGTGACCAATGTGCTGTCATCCCAAAAATGGTTAAAATGCAGTCACTCCAGAAAAGCAAGCCCATTTGCTAATGGTTATCACATGCAAGAGCATAATAATAATAATAATAATAATAATAATAATAATAATAATCGGAGTTATTTATACGCCGCCCAATCGCTAGGAATCTGGGCGGCTTACAACAGAGGGGATAATAGGCAGTTCCCTGCCCTCAGGCTTACAATCTAAAAAGACAAGACACAAAAGGAGAAAGGAATGGTGGGGGTGGAGGGGATCAGGTCCAGCATTCTTCTCTCCCTCTGAGGCCTGGACCAAGACAGATGGACTGTCTTCTTCAGGCTAGACCTGGAGGAGCTGGGCCTGCCTGGTCAACTCCCTTATAGGCCGGAAGATGAAAGTTATGGAGGGAGGAGTCTTTTCCTCCAAGCTAACCCTGATGGAGCTCGGTCTGCCTGGTCAACTCCCTCGCAGGCCGAAGGATGACAGTTATGGAGGAAGGAGTCTCTTCTTCCAGGCTAGCCCTGATGGAGCTGGTCAACTCCCTCATAGGCCGGAGGATGACAGTTATGGAGAGAGGAATCTCTTCTTCCAGGCTAGCCCTGATGGAGCTAGGCCTGCCTGGTCAACTCCTTCATAGACCAGAAGATGACAGTTATGGAGTGAGGAGTCTCTTCTTCCAGGCTAGCCCTGATGGATCTGGGCCTGCCTGGTCAACTCCCTCATAGGCCGGGGGATGACAGTTATGGAGGGAGGAGTCTCTTCTTCCAGGCCAGCCCTGATGGAGCTGGGCCTGCTTGGTCAACTCCCTCATAGGCCAGAGGATGACAGTTATGGAGAGAGGACTCTCTTCTTCCATCCTAGCCCTGATGGAGCTGGGCCTGCCTGGTCAACTCCCTCATAGGCCGGAGGATGACAGTTATGGAGAGAGGAATCTCTTCTTCCAGGCTAGCCCTGATGGAGCTGGGCCTGCCTGGTCAACTCCCTCGCAGGCTGGAGGATGACAATTATGGAGGGAGGAGTCTCTTTTTCCAGGCTAGCCCTGATGGAGCTGGGCTTGCCTGATCAACTCCCTCATAGGCCAGAGGATGACAGTTACGGAGGGAGGAGGCTCTTCTTCCAGGATAGCCCTGATGGAACTGGGCATGCCTGGTCAACTCCCTCACAGGCCAGAAGATGACAGTGATGAAGGGGGGAGTCTCTTCTTCCAGGCTAGCCCTGATGGAGCTGGGCCTGCCTGGTCAACTCCCTCTCAGGCTGGATGATGACAATTATGGAGGGAGGAGTCTCTTCTTCCAGGCTAGCCCTGATGGAGCTGGGCCTGCCTGGTCAACTCCTTCACAGACCAGAAGATGACAGTTATGGAGGGAGGAGTCTCTTCTTCCAGGCTAGCTCTGATGGAGCTGAGCCTGCCTGGTCAACTCCTTCATAGACCAGAAGATTACAGTTATGGAGTGAGGAGTCTCTTCTTCCAGGATAGCCCTGATGGATCTGGGCCTGCCTGGTCAACTCCCTCATAGGCTGGGGGATGACAGTTATGGAGGGAGGAGTCTCTTCTTCCAGGCCAGCCCTGATGGACCTGGGCCTGCCTGGTCAACTCCCTCATAGGTCGGAGGATGACAGTTATGGAGAGAGGAATCTCTTCTTCCATCCTAGCCCTGATGGAGCTGGGCCTGCCTGGTCAACTCCCTCATAGGCCGGAGGATGACAGGTATGGAGAGAGGAATCTCTTCTTCCAGGCTTGCCCTGATGGAGCTGGGCTTGCCTGGTCAACTCCCTCGCAGGCTGGAGGATGACAATTATGGAGGGAGGAGTCTCTTTTTCCAGGCTAGCCCTGATGGAGCTGGGCTTGCCTGATCAACTTCCTCATAGGCCGGAGATGACAGTTACGGAGGGAGGAGGCTCTTCTTCCAGGATAGCCCTGATGGAACTGGGCCTGCCTCGTCAATTACCTCGTAGACCGGAGGATGACAGTTATGGAGGGAGGAGTCTCTTCTTCCAGGCTAGCCCTGATGGAGCTGGGCCTGCCTGGTCAACTCCCTCATAGTCCACAAGATGACATTTATGGAAGGAGGAGTCTCTTCTTCCAGGCTAGCCCTGATGGAGCTAGGCTTGACTGGTCAACTCCCTCATAGGCCAGAGGATGACAGTTACGGATGGTGGAGTCTCTTCTTCCAGGCTAGCCCTGATGGAGCTGGGCCTGCCTGGTCAACTCCCTCATAGGCCACAAGGTGACAGTTATGGAAGGAGGAGATTCCTCTTCCAGGCTATCCCTGATGGAGCTGGGCCTGCCTGGCCAACTCCCTCATAGTCAGGGGGATGACAGTTAGGGAGAGAGGAATCTCTTCTTCCAGGCTAGCCCTGATGGAGCTGGGCCTGCCTGGTCAACTACCTCGCAGGCCAGAGGATGATAGTTATGGAGAGAAGAGAGTCTTCTTCCAGGCTAGCCCTGATGGAGCTGGGCCTGCCTGGTCAACTCCCTCATAGGCCGGAGGATGACAGTTATGGAGAGAAGAGACTCTTCTTCCAGGCTAGCCCTGATGGAGCTGGGACTCCATGGTCAATTCCCTTGCAGGCCGGAAAATGACAGTTATGGAGGGAGGAGACTCTTCTTCCAGGCTAGCCCTGATGGACCTGGGCCTCCATGGTCAATTCCCTTGCAGGCCGGAAGATGACAGTTATGGAGGGAGGAGACTCTTCTTCCAAGCTAGATCTGATTGACCTGGGCCTGCCTGGTCAACTCTCTCATAGGCCACAAGATGACAGTTATGGAAGGAGGAGATTCCTCTTCCAGGCTAGTCCTGATGGAGCTGGGCCTGCCTGGTCAACTACCTCGCAGGCCGGAGGATGATAGTTATGGAGAGAGGAATCTCTTCTTCCACAGGGTACGTTATGGGAGAGACGGCCCACCACGGAGAGGAATCTCTTTCTCCCCTAGCCCTGATGGAGATGGGCCCGCCTGGTCAACTCCCTCATAGCGCGGGGATGACAGTTATGAGGAGGAGTCTCTTCTTCCAGGCAGCCCGATCGAGGGGGCCTGCCCCTGGTCAACTCCCTCGCAGGTCGGCAGGATAAA
>NC_056526.1:101275935-101284408 GCF_019175285.1 Sceloporus undulatus
TTATGGAGGAAGGAGTCTCTTCTTACAGGCTAGCCCTGCTGGAGCTGAGCCTGCCTGGCCAACTCCCTCTCAGGCTGGAGGATGACAGTTATGGAGGGAGGAGTCTCTTCTTCCAGGCTAGCCCTGATGGAGCTGGGCCTGCCTGGTCAACTCCCTCATAGGCCGGAGGATGACAGTTATGGAGAGAAGAGACTCTTCTTCCAGGCTAGCCCTGATGGAACTGGGCCTGCCAGGTCAACTCTCTCATAGGCCAGAGGATGACAGTTATGGAGGGAGGAGTCTCTTCTTCCAGGCTAGCCCTGGTGGAGCTGGGCCTGCCTGGTCAACTACCTCGCAGGCCGGAGGATGATAATTATGGAGGGAGGAGTCTCTTCTTACAGGCTAGCCCTGATGGAGCTGGGCCTGCCTGGTCAACTCCCTCATAGGCCACAAGATGACAGTTATGGAAGGAGGAGATTCCTCTTACAGGCTATCCCTGATGGAGCTTGGCCTGCCTGGTCAACTCCCTTGCAGGCCAGAAGATGACAGTGATGGAGGGAGGAGTCTCTTCTTCCAGGCTAGGCCTGATGGATCTGGGCCTGCCTGGTCAATTCCCTTGCAGGTTGTAAGATGACAGTTATTGAGGGAGGAGTCTCTTCCTTCAAGCTAGCCCTGATGGAGTTGGGCCTGCCTAATCAACTTCCTCATAGGCCATGAGATGACATTTATGGATGGAGGAGACTCTTCTTCCAGGCTAGCCCTGATGGACCTGGGCCTTGCAGGTCAACTCTCTCATAGGCCGGAGGATGACAGTTATGGAGAGAGGAGTCTCTTCTTCCAGGCTAGCCCTGATGGAGTTGAGCCTGCCTGGTCAACTCCCTCGCAGGCTGGAAGATGACAGTGATGGAGGGAGGAGTCTCTTCTTCCAGGCTAGCCCTGATGGAGCTGGGCCTGCGTGATCAACTCCCTCATAAGGTTTAAAGGCACAGTATTTAGGGTTAGATTCGAATTTGGCTATCATCTGTGTGTCATCCGTCTTTCTGTGTGTGTATGTTTGATCTATCTATCTATCTATCTATCTATCCATCCATCCACCTACCTACCTACCTACCTACCATACCTATCTATCTCTGTCATCTCTCTCTCTGCCATCTATCTATCTATCTATCTATCTATCTATCTGTCCATTTACATCTCTTTCTCTGCCATATATCTGTGTATCTACGCATTTACCCCCCTCTCTCTCTGTCAGAGAGAGAGGGTCCATAAACTTTCCCCCCAGATGCCCTCCTTTTCCAGGACATGCCCTCCATTTCTCCCTCCTGTCCAGGTGGACTTGCAAAATGCTCTCTCTCTCCCTTTGCAAGCTCCAAAACCAGACACACAGAAACACACAAGAGAGAGAGAAAGGAGGAGGCTGGGGCCAGAAGCCTGCGCAATTCCATGTCCTCCTTTTCCAGGGCATGTCCTCCATCACTTCCAAAGGCTTTGTCTGTGCCTTCTCCCAGGAGAAAGCTGCAAAGAGGAGGAAAGCCAGGTGTGTGTCTGTCCCTTTAAATTTTCTCTCTTTGGCAAAAAAAGTCACCTGGGGAATGAAGGCATGGGAGGCTTGCTCTCCCCATGTCTGGCATTACGTGAAATGAGTCACTTTGCAAGCAAAAAGGACTCCTAACTCTAGTAGTTTTGCGAACTTACTTCCTCCTCATTGACCTCCCATTCACCCCAGATTCCCTGTGGACTGGCTGCTGTGTCATGTGGAGGACAGCTGCATATTTGCCCTTGAACCCTACATGACCCTGCATTGCCCTCACTTTAACCTTCCAATTTTGCCCCGTTTAACAATGTCCATAGAATCATAGAGTTGGAAGAGACCACAAGGGCCATCCAGTCCAACCTCCCGCCATCCAGGAACTCTCAGTCAAAGCATACCGGACAGATGGCCTTCCAGCCTCTGTTTAATGACCTCCAAGGAGTGAGACTCCACCATTCTCTGAGGAATTGTGTTCCACTGTTGCTCAGCCCTTACTGTCAGCCCTTACAGGTCCCTCACTTGTTTCCCCAACAGACCATATTCAACCAGAGACTTCTGGCAGGTAGAGGTGATGCTGTTGACAATAGGACAAAATGTTGTATGTCATTAATGATCTAACATTTCTTCCCACTCACCAACCCACTAGTGAAAGTGAAAAAGTATGTCTTCTGTACAAGAAAAAAAGAAAACCCTGATTAATAATTTAAAACCTTGACTTACATCATGCCAATGGACATTTTTATCTCCTCGAGACCAGTGTAAGATCTCATCACACATGATCTTGAAACATTTCCCACAGCAGTTTCCTTCTTTGTGAATGTATTTATATCCCTGGGGAAAAAATGGAAAAGATATCAGATTTCAAAAATGGTCGGTGGTAGGAAAAATTAGTAGGTTTCCATGTCTGAGCAAGGACTCAAACCCTGGTCTCCAGAGCCATAGTCCAATGCTTAAACTACTACACCACTATGGCTTGTAGTGTTGTGTCAACTTATTTTTCTCATCTCATTCCTATAGATCCATGTGATATTTTTCTTTTAAAAACCTGTCTTTTCTAAAGGCCAATTTTTTAAAATTGTTCGTCTGTCTCTCAGGGGGCAGAGAGAGATTGTTGACAAATATCCCAGAAAGATCAAAAGGCAACAAGCCAAACATTTACAGTAATTACATATATGGATGCTAATTTAATTTGCATCACAGAGCTTATGTATAAGTCCCCCCCCCTTTTCAAAGCAAACGGTGACCAGAATAAAATGGGAAAAATAGGTTTGGGAGCAGAAGTCCATACAAGGAACTTCTCTCAACTTGAAAGAACTTGAAAGTACACAGCAATAACAACAAGCACATATAGTTTTGTTGTAGTCCAAACAAGGAACCTTAGAGTTAGACAGGACCCCTGGGGGTCATCTATTCCAACTCTGTTCTGCCATTCAGGAATACATAGGCTCCTAGAGTTGGAAGGGACTCCAAGGACCATGGTTTTCTGCTATTCAGGAATACATAGACCCTAGCATGGTGTTTTCTTGGCAAGCTTTGTTCAGAGAAGGTTTTCCATTGCCTTCCCCTGAGGCTGAGAGAGTGTGACTTGACCAAGGCCATCCACAGGGTTTCATGGCCACATGATAATTGAACCCTAGCCTTATAGTTTACACTATAATACCAGTTGGTGCATGCTAAGCCCATCTGTGGAGATGTGCATTCTGGAGGGCAGGTCTGAATCCTTATAAACCCAATGGGTGACCTTGCACAGGTCACACTCTTTCAGCCTCAGGGGAAGGCACTGGCAAACCTCCCCTGAAGTTCTGAACCCATCTTGCCAAGAAAACCCCATGATAGGGTTGTCTTAGGTCTCCATAAGTCAGAAATGATGAAGCCATGAAACAAACAACATCTATATCAAAAAGGTGAGAAATGAATCTAGATATGCTGGTTGACTGCAACTCTCAGGAGCCACAGCCAGCATTGTTCACAGGCCAGGGATGCTGGGAGCTGTAGTACAACATCTGGAGCAATGAATTTGCCTATTCCAATCATCCAAATGACAGGATCAAAATTCAAAATGACCTTAATAGATTAGAAAGCTGGGCCAAAACTAACCAATTGAATTTTAACCAGGACAAATGTAAGTTACTACACTTAGGCCCTTTACAGACCAGCCTGAAAGACTGGCCTGGGGGCAGAGTCAAGGCATAACGTCCTCATGATGCATGTCCAACTCTACCCCACCAGGGCGCCCTGACACCATGAGCTGCTCCACATGGCGTGTGGCAGCATGGCACACCTCTGGTGCTGTGTCCATACGATGCAACCCCAAAAGGAGCACCATATAGCTGTGCTCTTTCAAAGGCACAAAAAGGAGCCGCTTTTGGCTCCTTTCTGTGCCCTCGAAAGGCCCAATTGGGGCCATGGCATGAGGTTGCCGCAGCCCTGATCTGGCTAGGAAAGAGGCAGCTGCAGACCACCTCTTCAGCATAGTCTGTTGAGCCCTTTGGGCAGAAAAAATGAAATGAACAGATGTAAGATTGGGGACACCCAGCTTGACAACAGTGCATGTGAAACAGATGTTTAAATCTTTGAAGGTATGCCTATTAAGGATGGAGCAAGCTTGTTTTCTGTTGCTCCAGAAAACAAACTATAGGGGGGGGGGGGGAATTCACCCAAACATTAGGAAGAACTTCTTGACAGTAAGTTACAATAAAATCCAAGAAGAAAACAATCCCTATAAATACTAAAGCAGGGTTAAACAGTGATAGTATAAAAACATTAAAAACTATTAAAACATTAAAACATTCAACTAGAATTTGGAGGAAAATAAGCAGACAAGGAGGCATTTTTCATAATCGTTTAATTTTAAATTGATATGGAAGTAAATTATTGTGTGCTGCTCCTGCCTCACAAGGTATTGAGAAGTACATTACATGTTTCTGAAAAAAATCAGTAATTTTGGTAGTTCTGTCACCAGCTATTTCCCCTCTCTGATCTCCAGACAAGAGGCAGAAATTACTCAACACTTTCTTTGCTTCAGTCTTCACAGAAAAGGCAAAGGTTGCTCTGTTAATGTATATTTGTATTAGTATTGAAAATGTCCAGATGTGACAATAGTTGTTAGAGTTTAAAATTGGTTGCAGCTGAAGGCCAAAAAGTCTAGGCCTGAAAACAAAGTGTTCAAGGACAACGGACGAGACAAAATGTAAGCAAGTTATGTTTTCTGTTTGTACTATGATTGGTTCCTGTGTTGCATGGCAACTTGTGGGAAAGAGGTGTGATCACTTTGTGGGAATGTTTATTCTTTTGAGAGAACAAAGACTGATCTTATGTTCAAGGTTTTTTTTTCCTGTGAGCATGGACTCTGAAAGAGAAAGATGTGTTGTACAGTTGTAGCTGTTAGTTTTTGTAAATAGCAACTAAGACAATAAAAGCCCTCTGAAGAGTGAAGCATGCTATAGTATTTGTTTCTTTAATTAAGCAGCTGTTTCACTAGGCATTGTTCCATCAAGCTTTTCCTGTGTTGGAGTTTGCTTTGATCCTGAGTTCCAGAGAAGACTGCATCTGCATCCAATTGGTACCAGTTCAGAACCACGGGGCAAGAGATATCACCCAAAACAAAAAAAATTCTAACATGATGATAAAGGAGGAGGGGACAGAATAGGGGAAATTCAGCAAAGAATAAGTAAAGAGATAGTACACAAATATCTGGTTAATCTAAATGAATATAAGTCTCCAGCACCTGATGAACTACATCCAAGAGTATTAAAAAAGCTGGCAAATGTAATATTGGAGCCATTGACAATAATCTTTGAATCATGGAATCAAAGAATCATAGAGTTGGAAGAGATCACAAGGATCATCCAGTCCAATCCCCTGCCATGCAGGAACTCTCAGTCAAAGCATCTCCGACAGATGGACATCTAGCCTCTGTTTAAAGACCTTCAAGGAAGGAGACTCCACCACCCTCCAAGGGAGTGTGTTCTCTTGGATAACAGGAGAAGTCCCAGCAGACTGGAGGAGGGCGAACATTGTCCTCATCTTTAAAAAGGGGAAAAAAGAAGATCTGAACAATTATTGTCCAGTTATTCTGACATCAATACCAGGAAAGATTCTGGAGCAGATAATTAAACAGAGAGTCTGTGAACACCTAGAAGGTAATTACATAATCACAAAAAGTCAACATGGGTTTCAGAGAAACAAGTCATTCCAGACAAACGTGATGTCTTTTTTTATATAAAATTACCAGCTTGGTAGATGAAAGGAATGCTATGGATATAGTATATCTTGATTTCAGTAAGGCCTTTGAAAAGGTTCCCCATTACATCCTTGCAAACAAACTAGTAAAATGTAGGCTAGACAAGGTAACTGTTACATTGATTTGTAATTGGTTGACCGGCCAAACCCAAAGGGTGCTCAACAATGGCTCCTTTTCATCCTGGAGAGAAGTGACCAGTGGGATCCTACAGGGGTCTGTCCTGGGCCCAGTGCTATTCAACATCTGTATCAATGACTTGACAGAACTGAGGGCATACTTATCAAATTTTCAGATGACACCAAATTAGGAGGAGTGGCTAATACCTCAGAGGACAGGAACACAATTCAAAATGACTTGAATAGACTAGAAAGCTGGGCCAAAGATAACAAAATGAAATTCAAATGCAAGATACTGCCCTTAGGGCAGAAAAATGAAATGCACAGATATAGAATGGGGGACACCTAGCTGAATGAAACTACGTGTGAAAGGGATCAAAGAGTCCATGTAGAGCATACACTGAACATGAGTCAATAGTACAATGTGGCGGCTAACACGGTCAATACAATTTTAGGCTCCATCAATAGAAGTACAGTGTCTAGATGAAGGCAAGTAATAGTGCCACTACACCCTTAAAGGGCTTGTGGGGACTTACTTAGAAGAAGTGAGTCAGAGACTTGCCTCTGGAATTAACTAGTAGCCAGGAGCTCTGTACATAACTAGAGTCCTAGTTGACTGAGCTCGCTACCAGAGTTTGGCAACAAAGGCCAGGCCAACAGGGGTTCGTTACACTGGTTTTTAGCAGGGGAAGCCCACACTCTTGTTCAGTGCCTCCTTAAGACTTCTCAGTATGGACACTGATGGACCTGCTGCAGTCACCTGCAACACTTGTAGGATGTTTGTCTTGTTGCCCAGGGATGTGGGGAACTTTACCTGCACCAAGTGCAAGTTGATAGCCCTCTCAGAAGAGAAAGTACAGCAGCTGGAGACCCAGGTAGCTACACTTCAGCATCTTAGGGAGCAAGAGGATTTCCTGACCAGACAGTCCTGAACAAGAAACACACAGAGGAAGTTGCTGGGGAGGATGAGGTCAATTCACATACAACAGAGGTAGATGGTTGGAAGAATGTCACACACAGAAATAGGAAAACTAGGAAATGTTCTGTGAGCTTGCAGCAACAGAATTGATTTGAACCTCTCTCTATTATCAAGGATGATGAGGAACAGCAGCAAGGACAGACTTCAGGGATAGAGCAAGGGACCCTGGGAGTTCCACCAAAGGGAACAGCTGCTGCTAAGACTCGGAGGAGGTATGTGCTGGTCATGGGGTATTCCTTGCTGAGAGGTAAATAGCAGAGGTGAATAACTGGCTCCATAGATGGTGCCTCCAAGAACAATTTCGATTTTTGGATCATGGTCTGAGGTTCCATGAGGGGGGACTTCTGGCAAGGGATTGGTTGCATCTCATGCCAGCTGGCAGAAATGTTTTTGCCAATAGTCTCAAAAATTTAATCAGGAGGGTTTTAAACTGAGTTATGTGGGGGAGGGAGACAATATTGTGGAAGGCAAAAGGGCTGGAGAAAATAGTCAAAATGTCATAGAGGGAACAAGACAAACAGTGAAAGGACACAAAAAATGGAGGCAAAAAATCTTTCTCAAGCAGCAAGTCGGGGGGACCCATGGTTTAAGATGTCTCTACACTAATGCACAGAGCATGGAGAATAAGCAAGATGAACTTCAACTCCTAGTACAACTAAGCAAATATGATATAATAGGCATCACTGAAACCTGGTGGGATGAGTCTCACGAGTGGAATGTAGAAAATAGAGGGGTATAAGCTTTTCAAGAGAAACAGACTAAACAGGAAAGGAGGAGGAATAGCCTTATATGTCAGGGACATTTACATCCGTGAAGAGATCCAGGACATCAATCCTGGAAGCCAGGTGGGGAGCATCTGGATAAAAATTAAAGGGGAGGGAAAAAACAGGGATGTTATTTTGGGAATCTACTACAGACCCCCAAGTCAGATGGAGGAACTGGATGATGTCTTTCTAGAACAGATGATCACACACTCAGAACAGAGAGATGTTGTAGTGATGGGTGACTTCAACTATCCTGATATTTGCTGGAAGTCAAACTCAGCCAAAACCTCAAGGTCTAGCAAATTCCTCACTTGCCTTGGAGACAATTTCATTGTCCAAAAGGTGGAGGAGGCAACAAGGGGAACAGCCATTTTGGATCTGAGGTGATATGATAGCCCTGTTTAAATTTTTGAAGCGATGTCATATTGAGCAAGGAACAAGCTTGTTTTCTGCTGCTCCAGAGACTAGGACTCAGAACAATGTATGCAAGCTACAGGAAGAGAGAATCCACCTCAACATTAGGAGCAACTTCTGATAGTAAGGCCTGTTTGACAGTGGAACACACTCCCTCGAAGTTTAGTGGAGTCTCCTTCCTTGGAGGTCTTTAAGCAGAGGCTGGATGGCCATCTGTCAGGTATGCTTTGGTTGAGAGTTCCTGCATGGCAGGGGTTGGACTGGATAGCCCTTGTGGTTTAATATATTTTTTGGATGACAGATCCCTGGGCCTTTTACCCCACCACTTTCACCAAATTAACACAAACCCTTTTAACAATCTTCGGCCTGTCACAGACAGCCAAAATAAAGCTGCTTCGAGTCACAGTGGAGGTATGGTGTTTCAATGATGCATGCGTCCTAAGAGTC
>NC_056526.1:101287408-101298207 GCF_019175285.1 Sceloporus undulatus
AAATAAAATCAAAACTTTATTAAACAGATCAGCATTCTAAGGCAAGCAGAGGGAAAGAAATGGCTCAGTTGAACCGGCCAGAAAATCATCTCCAATCTACTCCAGTTCAAATGAATAGTGAATGTTTATTTAAATAGTATAAATGATAGAAAATTAAAAAAAACTTAGGGGAATATTATTATGAAATCTAATTTACACCTAAACTGAGTACTCACATCATAGGGGTCACATCTGTAGGAACCTCCAGTAGCTGGGACAGAAGGTGATGTTCCAAGATGTCAGAATGTTAGGATGACTGACCAAATGTGGCATGATAGGCTTACAGGGTGACAGGAAGAGCTAGATTATGACAAATGAATAGAAGCTCATTGTCTACATTGGCTTTGCCAGGAGAGGGAGCATAGATTAATATAATTCCTCAATTATGTTTGGCACATATTTGCAGAATTGTCCTTTCTCATCTGGTAGATTGGGGAGATTAGAAAAGTATTAATGTCAAGGAAATGGCTTTCAAGTCATCTCAACAGGCCGGATACATTTTACTTATGTTGTGTACACATGAGCATATTTTCCTTGGATTTCCTGAATAGTTTTTACTGCTTTGTGTTGGCTGTGTGCCATAATAAATGTTGATGATGATACATGAAAGAATTCTTTTCTATAGAGTATCTTAAAGTGAGAAGGAGGCCAAGTGACCTGTGCAAGGTGTTTGGAGATGCAGACAAATGGAAGCTGAAACCAAGAGCAGAATTGTTGCTATGTGCCTTATTTTGTATTTATGGCAACCCTAAGGCAAATCTACCCAGTGTTTTTTTTTTTGGGGGGGGGGGGGTTCTGGCAAGATTTCTTCAACAGGGGTTTGCCTTTGCCCTCCTCTGAGGCTGAGAGACTGTTACTTGCCTATGATGACACAGTAGGCGCCCATGGCTGAGCAGGGATTGTAGTCCTCTGCTCAGACTACTATACCATGCTTGCAGGATGCTGAAAGAAAGGGCAGCATTACTTTTATAAAATGGCTTTAAAGGGAAATCTCCCCTCTGTTTCTAAATGTAGTTGTGATTGCATCTACTAATATAATCAAGATGACAGTGTTCACACTTGTAAAGGTTTGCAGATACTGTACCAGCCCAACATTCATCTTACAGATATATATTCATGTGCTGAATTTTTTTGTTTTTTGTTTTTGTTTATTTGTCCCAGGAGATGATATTTTACGTAAAGTCTTGTATCTGAGTAGGTGATGTGGGAGTAATAATAAGCTGCAGCTGTGGTGAGATTTGCTCATATTCTTTTACACTAAGTCTCTTGGCCTTCATTGCCTTACAAAAAGAGCAACAATCCAAAAGTAAGAGGATTCCTCCATACTTTCTCTTTTCACATGACCTCAAGGATACCACAATACTAATTTCCAGAAATAAAACTGATTTTATTTACTGATTTTTAAAAATGCATCCAAGCTGCTCTTATTCTTGCAGTTTGAGGACCACAGTCCCTCATTATTTGCTTTCTACACATTAAAATTGTTTTTATTTTCTGACTTTTAAAAATGCATCCAAACTGCTATTTTTCTTATAGTTTTCCTTGAACTACTTTAATATCATTTTTATCTTTCTACATCCTTGCATTTTATGTGATAGTTATTACTAATTTTGCTAGCTACCTAAGAGTACAATCATACAAACATTTACCTGGCATTGATTTCTTTTTTGGTATGGGTATACACAGAATTATATTTCATGACTCATGAATGAGGACATTCTTTCAATCATAATCAATCATAAAAGCAAGCCACAGGTTTTTTTTTAGTTCCAGTCCTGTCCTCATCCCCATAATATGAATATTAACAATACTGCTTTTTTGACGACATATAATAATAATAATTAATAATAATAATAATAATAATAATAATAATAATTTGTTTATAAGCAAGTTTAAGGCTTCAAAACATTGGATTTCTCATTTTGTTTCATGTGAAATATATACAGCTTCTTTTTATCATTTACTGGCCCAATACAGACAGGCCAAAATAAAGCTGTTTGAGATCACTTTGGATGTATCGTGTTTCAATGATGCATGAGTCCTAAGAGTCTGGAAGCTGCACCAAAGCTGCACTCTAGTCCTTAGGACTGGAGTGTGGCTTTGGTGTGGCTTTGGTGTAGCTTCTGGACTCTTAGGACGCATATATCATTGAAACTCCATACCTCCAAAGTGACTTGAAGCAGCTTTATTTTGGCCTGTCTGTATTATGTTTTAAAGAATTAAATTTGCTCATCTCATTATAGATGCAAATTTTGCTTAAACTGAATTTCCTTTTCATCTTTATTGCATCTAATGATAAACTCTTTGTTGAATAAGTTTTCCCACTCCAAAGAAACCAGTCACTCAGAAATATTAGCAATTAAACTTCTAGATTTCATGGTCAACTTTCATAATACCAATAAAACCAGAGAAGACTATGCTGAACCATAAATCCAAGTTCTGGGAAAAGAACGGGATACAAATAATAATAATAATAATAATAATAAACCTTCTAAATTTGAACTACTGTATGGAACAGGGTCTGCAGTGCATCTTAATTCTCTCCAATATGACTTCTGACTGAACCCATTTACAGAAAGAACTTTAAACTTTAAACAAGGCAATAATGTGAAGTGGGAGACAACTATAAAAGCTTATACATTTATTGTAATGTATAAGAAATCCACTCCATCAAGATGTTTGTTTTACTTTTAACAAGATTTGTCTAATCCATAGCTCCTGGAAATAGATGCAATTTGTGTCCAGAAATTTGCATATCTCATATCTCATGATGCATTACACAAAAGATAAGAAAAATAACATGTGCATATATTAAAACCTGGAAAAGTTGCTAATGTATGCACAACCATACTTTGAGTCAATGTGGGGTATAGCTGAGGGAGGGTGCTGGCATTTCACTCCCATAAGAAATTTGCCCCAGTGAAATTTTCCTGTCTGAAAATTAGTACTGCAGTAACTTAAAATCTCAGTTCAGCATTTAGAAATTTAGTTTAAGTATCAAAAGAAAAGGGATGGTCAAAGAGCTTATGCAGACTGGCCATAAAGGTCTGCGGAGTCAGTGCATGGCATCCACATAATGCACACCCCAACTCTGCCCCGAGGGCAGTGTGACATTACACGCCACTCCACATGGCGCATGGCATTACAGCACTCCTCTGGCACTGCATCTACAAAACGCAGCACCACAGGAGTGCTTTAAAGCCATGGCTTTGTGTGGCTCTTTTTTGCACCCTGAAAAGGCCAGATCGGGTGTGCAGTTGCCACAGCCTCAATCTAGTGCAGCTGAAGGCAGCTGCAGGCTGTCCCTTAGGGGGCGGTCTGCACAGCCCCAAAGTTATCAATGCAATGCAAACACAACAAATATAAGAGTTATACTTGTTAGTTATTTCCAGTGTCTTACTCTCTGTAATGCTAGAAATTTGGGAATGAAGGAACATTTCATGGAGGGGGGAATTCTTATTGGAGGGCAGTGTCATATTTCTCCCTCACCCAGGTAGCTAAGCCCCAGGGTATGTCTTCATTTCAAAAGTGCACAAGATACATACATTATCTTCTATTTTTAAAAGATATAAACAGAATGGACTTCAAGTTGAGATTGATTCAGTGGTTAATGGACAGTGCGGCTAAATAGCTTGCTACTGAACTGAAGAATACAGAATCCATTTCATGCCAATGCTCTACTTGCACCACTAAGAAAAAAGAAAGCTATTATTGTCATCTTGTTTCTTTGACAGAGCCATTTGGCTGAAGAGCAGGGTATAAATATTATTATTATTATTATTATTATTATTATTATTATTATTTTACAAGATAATACAAGTGCAGGGAGATGTGTATTACTGAGCGTAAGCTGATCACCTGGTCATAGAATCATAGCGTTCCTTTTGAGTCCAACCCCCTTCAGCCATGCAGGAACACACAATTAAAGCACCCCTGACAGATGACCATCCAGCCTCTGTTTAAAGACCTGGTCATGTCCCTATCATTCTATTTAGCTTCAAAAACTTAGCAATGAAGACATGCCAAGTCATCACCTGGGCAGGCTATGGATTAAACAGATGACCATGAGTTCAACACTCTTCATCATATACAATAATATAGTTTTCCTTAGATTAGAAAGATAGAAAACTCCAGAGTACTTGTTCCTTTTAGGTTTCTTCAGGATTTGCTGCTTGTAGATCCAACAGCTGGGAGAAAGGTTTGTTCCATTTATGATTAGCAACCAAAAAAAATGACACTGGGGATGTGACAATAATTACTGTATATACTCTACTATAAGATTTGTTTTTTTGTTTGTTTGTTTCCTTCCCACTCTTTTCCCAGAACTGGGACTCAGAGTGGCTTCACAGCATTAAAACACAGTACAATTAAAAACATACATTAAAAAGAATTTTTAGACTTGTCCAACATCCCAGCCTGTCCTTATAGCAATTCCTTAAATGCCTGTGTGAACAGGTAGGTCTTCACCTGCTGGCGGAAGGTCATCAAGGAGGGAGCCATTCTGATCTCCCTGGGCAAAGAGTTACTGAGTCTAGGCGCAGCCACCAAGAAGGCCATCTCTTGTGTTCCCACTAACCGTGTTTGTGATGGTGTTGGGATGGAGAGAATGGCTTCTCCAGAGGATCATGAGCCATGTAGGGTTTTATAGGTAATAACCAGCACCTTGAATTGTGCCTGGAAACAAGCCAATGAAGCTGTTTCAACAGGGGCATTGTATGGTCTCTGTAATCTGCTCCTGCTAACAGCCTGGCAGCATCTCTTTAAACCAGCACCAAGGAAATGGTGTTAAGGGGTCGGGAGAGATCCAGAAAAGGCAGGATGGAAGTGGGATTTCCCCCTTTAGATCATTTGTTATAACCCCCTAAATTCTACCCTCGACTTATCCGTGGATCATACCAAAATCCATGATTTTGTCCCTAAAACCTTCCCTTGACTTATACATGAGCTCTACTTGTACACAGGTATATACAGTAGTTGTAGTTCATTAATATGGATTTTTGTTTTCTCACCCCCTTTAAATTTCTATTTACTAACAGAGAAATTTGCCATCTGTTCACCCAGATATGAGAATATTCAGATGGATCATTTACAAATGAACTGATAGGATGGGTGCCTCCAATGAAAATTAATAGGACTGAAAATTGATCTCAGCTTGTCTTCACTGTATCCTCCTCATAAATTAGACAATGATATCTTTCCCCATTTCTGAGTGACATTTTCTATTTTAGAGTTGACAAATTTGAATCTAGTCACTTGCAAAATAATAACAACATACAGTTTCAATATTTCATTGTCTGTATACTAAGAATAGGTTTCTAGGGTCCGAAGCAGACAGGCCAAAAGGATCATGCCACCACTGTGCTGACCCCAATCACACTGGGACTGCAGCAGGTGTGTGGGCCCACTTCTGAAGTGGGCTGCCACTGCAGTCCCAAAACCAGCTGTCCACAGCAGAAAAAGGAGTCACAAAAAGCAGGTTTGGAAGGGGATAAAGGCTGGGTGCCTGTTGGAACTGAGGAGAGCCATCACAAAGTGGGGGAAGAGCAGAGAACAACAGGCCATCCCACCGCCCCTGGAAAGAGATGTGTAGTACCTCTTGCTGCCGTGTGGACTTGCTACTGGCTACCTCTATGCTCCAGCTCACCTGGTGGACTGCTGGCCTCAGACTGCTTCCTGACAGGACCAGGACCCAGGTACCCAGCCAGGAATGCCTGGTCCCCTTCAGAAGGGGATAAAGGCTGGGTGCCTGCTGTGGCGAGCCTGCTGCTGGCGGGGTCGACACCAAAAGAGGGTCACCCCTTTGGGGGAGCTGCTTCGGGGGGGGGGGGAGCAAGGACCAGTCCACCCCTGGAGAGTATATTTTAATATATTTTAAAGTAATTAATTTAACTGTATTCTGATGTTAACTGTTATTGGATTCATTTAACTGTATTTAGTTAAATGAAGCTAACGAAATGAATTTCAACATGGAGAAATGCAAGGTACTGCACAGAGTGGAAAAATGAAATGGGAGACACCTGGCTGAACAAGACTACATGCGAAAGGATCTAGGAGTCCAAGTAGACCACAAATTGAATGTGAATCAACAATGCCATACGGCAGCTAACAAGGCCAATGCAATTTTAGGCTGCATCAATAGAAGTATAGTGTCTAGATGAAGGGAAGTAATAGTGCCACTCTATTCTGCTCTGGTCAGGCCCCATCTGGAATATTGTGTCCAGTTCTGGGCACCACAATTTAAAAAGGATGTTGAGAAAGTGGAGTGTGTCCAAAGGAGGGTGACTAAAATGGTGAAGAGTCTGGAAACCATGTCCTATGAGGAACGACTTAGGGAGCTGGGACTGTTTAGCCTGGAGAAGAGAAGGTTAAGAGCTGATATGATAGCCCTGTTTAAATACTTAAAGGGATGTTATATTGAGGAGTGAGCTAACTTGTTTTCTGCTGCTCCAGAGACTAGGAGCCAGAGCAATGGATGCAAGCTGAAGGAAAAGAGATTCCACCTCAACATTAGGAGGAACTTCTGGACAGTAAGGGCTGTTCGATAGTTGCACAAACTCTCCTGGAGTGTAGTTGAGTCTCCTTCCTTAGAAGTCTTTAAACAGAGGGTGGATGGCCATCTGTTGGGAATGCTTTGATATAGATTTCCTGCATGGCAGGGGGTTGGACTGGATGGCTCTTGTGGTCTCTTCCAAGTCTATGATTCTATGATTCTTTGAAAATGTTAAAGACAGACTATGGCTAAAACAATAACTTAATTGAATGGGACCATTTTCATACCAAAGAAATAAATGTATAAGGAAGAAAAATAGAGTTTATAAGTAACCGAAAAATCTGTCAACCATTTTCTTTAGATTGGAAAGAAGCTTTAGCTTTTTTGTTTATTTGTTCAAATTATGTTACTAAAGTCTATTATCTTTGATAAGGATAGCAGAAGATAGGAGGAAATGCAGAAGGTTATTGAGAGAAATTAATGCCTTCAGTGTTTGAAAACAAAAGTCTGATTTGTACTGATTATCCAAGTCACATCATCTCAGTATAGGAGGCAGAATTATTACAGTGGTGCCTCGGGTTACGAAATTAATTCGTTCCGCCATTCCTTTCGTAACCCGAAAATTTCGTAACCCGAAACACTTTTCCGTTAGCACTGGAAAGCCTATAGCTGCACTTTGCAGCATTTGAATTTCGCGCCGAAATGAATTTCGTAACCCGAAAAATATTTCGTAACCCGAAACAGTTTTTGCCAATCCAACTTTTTCGTATCCCGGAAATTTCGTAACCCGATCATTTCGTATCCCGAGGCACCACTGTATCTTCATAATACTTGATGTTTTACATACCGGAGGACAAATCTTATTGCACTCCTTTTCAAGACATTCTGTAATTCGAAGTCCTGTAACAGCATCTTGCATATCTGTGCAGACACACTCTGTACAATCTTCTTTCCAAGATTTTCCAACAGGATAAACAATATTTTGATGTACGCAGACCTGCCAGTGATTAAAACATGGAATTTATTATACAGAAATCTTCACTTCATCAATTCTCAAAGGATTATAGCTTTTGCTAGCCTTCTGAACTTAGAAAGTCACTTTTAAGAAAAATAAATGTAATGACCCAAGAGCCGCATGATGGAATGAGCCTCTGCCACTCCATCTTCTGCCCAGCTTCTGCCAACCTAGCAGTTCAAAAGCATGTAAAAGAGCAAGTAGATAAATAGGTACCACTTTGGTTGGAAGGTAACAGTGTTCCATGTGTATTAGTGTTTAGTCATACTGGCCACATGGCCATGGAGTAACTTTTGACAATGCTGGCTCTCTTGGCTTAATAACACCCCCCTACAGTTGGACCTGACTAGACAATTACATCAAGGGGGAAACATTTACCTTTAAGTATATCATAATGCAGTGACATCACTAGGGTTGGTGTCACCCAGTGTAGAAATTCATGGTGCCATCCCATCCCCCCTAATTGACCTCTTCCCATACCACACCATATGGAATCCTTAGTAATGTTTTTGTATTTATGTTAATCACAAATCATAATTCCCGTATACTGGTGAATGTTATGGTAATAGTTGTAATATAAACAACTAGCAAAAATAAAATTATACCTTTAAATTACAACAGCATACACACAGCCTAAATGTATTTACACATACGTCATTTCATGTAGTTAAAGTGAAAATTGGGTAAAATTTGAAGATTTTAAGGAACAAAGTAAAAGAATAATTTTTATTTTTTAAAACATTTTTCTAAATGTAAAATTGTATTTTTTTAATAATAACAATCTTGGGGCCTTTCCTTTTTCCTCTCCACTGAGCTTTATCCTAGTTACACCATCTCTTCAGCATTTTAAAAGGACACAGGCAAATGCCACAGTCTGTTTTTGCCAAAAGGCAAATGTCTGAGGAGCATTGGTGTCACCACCCCCTTAGGATACCACCTGATGTGGTCCATACCCCCACACCCCCTAGTGACGCCACTGTCATAATCAAAATGAATCTGAGAGGTAAACCTACCACCCCACTGGCACAGAAACAACTGAGCCCTCCTGGCTGAACCAGGATATTAGGCTGGACTTTGTTTGTTTGTTTTAAATTATTATTAGTGTATTATCTATGGAAAGAGTTGGCAACAGGCTGAGGGAGATTACTGTTAATATAACTATTTTGAGCATGTAATCTGTATTTGTTTGCTATTTTGTTGTTGAGGGAGAGTTGGGGATTGTTATATTGCCTATTATGTTATATTTGATTATTATGTCATGTGATGTTGTTTTCACATATGTAATTTGATACTGATAGTTATTCTGCTGCCATGGAAGTGCCAGGGATTGCCATTTAAATTATTATGCTATGTTATGCCTCCATTATTATGCTATGTATTGTGCTATGTATTTTGGATTTTGTACTCTGTATTCTTTTTTATTTTTTGTATAATTACTTTATTGTTATAATATTGCTGTGATGTTTTTGATAGTTGGTATATTTTGTATTTTTGGTGCCTTTTTTTTTTTTTTTTTTTTGTAATCCGCCTTGATTCTGCAAGGAAAAGGTGGAATATAAATAATAATAATAATAATAATAATAATAATAATAATTGTTATTAAAGTTGGAGACATGGAGACTGCTGTATTACAAAGACTCTAATGTGCAACTCTGTCAGTATTTTAAGTTCTGCCATACTGCAGAAGTTGAAATAGTTGTACAGCTACATTTACTTGTTAAGAAAAACAGAAATAACTAATTGATGGTGGCATTTCGTAACAGAATCATACAAACAGAATGCAGTGCTAACAACTCCAGCAGAAGCACAATAATTTCTAATTTCACCAGAGGAAGAACATTAGAAAACAAAAAATGAAAAAGAAAAGAAGGGAAACAATGGTAAGCATTCTGCACTCAACACTGAAAGCCTGGTTACATGTGGAGCAGGAAAAAGTTATATTGAATCTAAATTTGGTGTTAAGAAATAGTGAAAGCCAGTAGTTGGAAACAATATATATTCTATAATTCTTGCAGTTCTGATCAGGAGAGTTTTAAACTGAGTTACATGGGTGAGGGAGACAAGTATTCTAAGAGGCAGGGGAGGCACCATGTATAGGAATAATAGCCTAAATGAGACAAGCAATTTGAGAGAATCCCACAAAACCTGCAGAAAATTGGACAGAAAAAAAACTAAGAGGGAATCAGTTGGAGGGAATTGCCCATGGTCTTAGATGTCTCTACACTAATGCATAGAGCATGGGAAATAAACAAGATGATATTTAAGTCCTACCATAGGAAGGCAACTATAATATAATAGGCATCACTGAAACCTGGTTGGTTGAGTCTCATGACTGGAAGTAGTAATGGAAGTTTATAACCTATTCCAAAGAAATAAATCAAACAGGAAAGGAGGAGTACCGTCATTATATGTTAAGCAACTGTATACCTGTGAGGAGATCCATGACTTAGAGCATGGAAAACAATTTTACCTTTGGGTAAAAATTAAAGGAGGAAGAAATAACAGTGACCTCATTGTGGGCATCTACTGTACCCCACCCAACAAAAATAGAGATTCCTAAAACTATTTGTACACTAACAACAGATATCACATCATTCCAAACTACCCTCATGTTTTGGAAAATTTGGTAATTTCTACACTGGATCAATAAATACAGGCATTCTCTAGGGGAGTGCTATTCAAAGTTACGGCTGGTGGACCTGTGCCAGTCCATGAGCCATAGTCTGCTAGTCACTGGCAAGTTACCAAGGGGAAAAAGAAACAATAGTACCCAATGGGCACAAATTTAGTGCAGGTCCCTGACACATATTGGAAAATCATAATGGCCTGTCAATTACATCAGACAGCCTGAGAAGCATAACTGTAGGCTAAAGAGGGTTAGGTAGGTTTTTCTTTCTTACCTTGTCTGGAATACAAGTGGAAGTTGTACAGCCACAGTCATTAGTGGTGGATGTTGACAAATATCCAGCAGGGCAGGTCACAGTTGAATTGACACAGCTACAACTACACTGATATTCATCACAACACTGAGTCTTTCTCAAAGTAATTTTCTGGTATGGTGGGCATGAAATAATGGTTGGTGGACTGCATTTTTCCTTTTTACACACTGTAAAAACAGAGAACGATATGCATCAAACAGGTATTTGATTTCCTGGAAAACAATTACACAGCTAATGGGTGTGAATTCATATGCATGAGAAAGCACATGTGTGTATAATAATAATAATAATAATAATAATAATAATAATAATAATA
>NC_056526.1:101298307-101316828 GCF_019175285.1 Sceloporus undulatus
CTTGCTGTTCACCGCTATGATCTTTGGAATAGCGGTAAACAGCAAGTAAGCTAATTAGCAAGTAAGCTAATTTGCCCCCAACAGTCTGGGTACTCATTTTAGCGACCTCGGAAGGATGCAAGCCTGAGTCAAGCTTGGGCCCTTTTGCTGGTCTTGAACTCGCAACCTTCTGGTTTTGAGTGAATGGCTGCAGTACAGGCATTTAACCACTGCGCCACCAGGGCTCCATGCATGCATGTACCCACATATAAACAGTGTAAATAAAGATAGAATACATCAAAGAAATTTTACCACAAGCATAATCTGGTCTACATTTTCCAGGATTTGTCTGCAGAAGCTGGAGACCATTTTCACAGATGGGTACAGGAGGCAGTTTACAAGTCACAAGATCACAGACTAAAGATGAAAAATAAGAGAAAAGGAAAATATACTTTATTCTGAATGATTTTAATGTTAAGTATCACAAATTGCACCGTGGAGTGATCTTATTCAAGAGGACAGGTAGACAGACACATAGATGTGCCATGCCATGCCATTTGTCAGGAAAGTCTATTCTATTTCATAAATCCAAATCTAATCACTGAATACATTATATCGGGGATGGGGAAAATGCAGACACAGAGTAGGGGACCCAGAGAGCTCCACCAAAGGGAACAGCCACTGCTAAGCCTCGGAGGAGGTCTGTGGTGGTCGTGGGGGACTCTTTGCAGAGAGGCACTGAACCAGTGGTTTGTGGGCCTGACAAGATGTCTCTGATGGTGTGCTGTCTCCCTGGGACTAAGATCTGTGATGGGACTGAGAGGCTGACAAGACTTGTCAAGCCTACTGATCATCACCCCTTTCTTTTGATTCATGTGGGAACCAATGATACTGCAAGCCACAGCCTTCAGAATATCGGAAGGGATATGAGGCTTTGGGTAGGAAGTTGAAAGAGATGAATGCACAGGTTGTCACCTCATCTCTTCTCCCAGTTGAAGGGCATGGTCCAGGAAGGGAGAAAAACATAGTGGATGTAAATAACTGGCTCCGCAGAAGGTGCTGCCAAGAACAGTTTGGATTCTTGGACCATGGGCTGTGGGCCCATGAAGAAGGACTTCTGGCAACGGATGGGTTGCATTTCACGCCAGTTGGCTAAAACGTTTTTGCAAATAGTCTCAAGAATTTGATCAGGAGGGCTTTAAACTGAGTTATGTGGGGGAGGGAGACAGTATTCTGGAAGGCAAAAGGGCTGGAGAAAATAGTCAAACTGACACAGAGGGAGCAAGGCAAGGAACTGGATGATGTCTTTCTAGAACAGATCACCACACATTCAGAAAAAAGAGATGTAGTAGTGATGGGTGACTTCAACTATCCTAATATTTGCTGGAAGTCAAACTCAGCCAAATCCTTAAGGTCTAGCAAATTCCTCACTTGCCTTGGAGACAATTTCATTGTCCAAAAGGTGGATGGGACAATAAGGGGATCAGCTATTTTGGATCTGATCCTAACTAACAGAGATGACCTAGTTAATGGAGTGCAAGTGGTAGGATCCTTAGGGGGGAGAGATCATGCACTCCTGGAGTTTGTTATACAATAAAAAGGAGAAGCCAGGCCTAGTCAGAACTGCATTCTAGACTTTAGGAAAACCGATTTTAGTCAACTTAAAGAAATACTGGGGGTGATCCCATGGTCAGCAATACTAAAGGAGAAGGAAATTCAAGACGGATGACGATTTCTTAAAAGGGAGATACTGAAGGCACGATTTTAAACAGTTCCAATGAGCAAGAAAAATGGGAGGTGTCTCAAGAAACCAGGATGGATGACTAAGGAACTTTCAACCGAGTTAAGTTTGAAACGGAACATGTATAAGAAATGAGAAAAGGGGGAAATCACGAAAAAGGAATTCAAAGAAATAGCAGGTATGTGCAGGGGTAAAGTCAGAAAAGCTAAAGCGCAGAATGAACTCAGGCTTGCTAGAGAGGTTAAGAACAACAAAAGGGTTTTTTTTTGGGGGGGGATATGTCCACAGCAAAAGGAAGAAGAAGGAAACGGTAAGGCCACTGCATGGAGAAGATGGCAAAATGCTAACAGGGGACAGTGAAAAGGCAGAATTACTCAACATCTTTTTTGCTTCAGTCTTCTCAGAAAAGGCAAAGGGTGCTCAACCTGATGATAATGGTGCAGAGGACAGAAAAGGGGAAATTCAGCACAGAATAAGTAAGGAGAAAGTACAGGAATACCTGTTTAACCTAAATGAAAATAAGTTTCCAGGACCAGATGAACTACATCCAAGGGTATTAAAAGAACTGGCAAAAATAATATCAGAACCATTGGTAATAATCTTTGAGAACTCCTGGAGAACAGGAGAAGTTCCAGCAGACTGGAGGAGGGCAAACGTCCCCATGTTCAAAAGGGGGGAAAAAGAGGATCCAAACAATTATCGTCCAGTTAGTCTGACATCAGTACCAGGAAAGATTTTTTATATATAAAATTACCAGCTTGTTAGATGAAGGGAATGCTGTGGATGTAGTATATCTTGATTTCAGTAAGGGTTTTGACAACGTTCCCCATGACATTCTTGCAAAAAGCTTGTAGAATGTAGGCTAGACAAGGTAACTATTACATGGATTTGTAATTGGTTGACTGGCCAAACCCAAAGGTTGCTCAACAATGGCTCCTTTTCACCCTGGAGAGAAGGGACCAGTGGGGTCCCACAGGGTTCTGTCCTGGGCCCAGTGCTATTCAACATCTTTATCAATGATTTGGAGGACAAAAATGGGGGCATACTTATCAAATTTGCTAATACCCCAGAGGACAGGATCAAGATTCAAAATGACCTGAACAGACTAGAAAACTGGGACAAAGCTAACAAAATGAAATTCAACACCGAGAAATGTAAAGTACTGCCCTTAGCGCAGAAAAATGAAATGCACAGATATAGGATGGGAGACACCTGGCTGAACAAGACTACATGTGAAAGGGATCTAGGAGTCGAACTAGACCATAAGTTGAACATGAGTCAACAGTGCAATGCGGCATTTAAAAGGCCAATGTAATTTTAGGCTGCATCAATAGAAATATAGTGTCTAGAGGAAGGGAAGTAATAGTGCCACTCTATTCTGCTTTGGTCAGGCCCCATCTGGAATATTGTGTCCAGTTCTGGGCACCACAATTCAAAAAGGACATTGAAAAACTGGAGAGCGTCCAAAGGAGGGCGACTAAAATGGTGAAGGGTCTGGAAACCATGCGCTATGAGGAACGACTTAGGGAGCTGGGGATGTTTAGCCTGGAGAAGAGAAGGTTAAGATGTGACATGATAGCCCTGTTTAAATATTTGAAGAGATGTCATGTTGTTTTCTACTGCTCCAGAGACTAGAACGCAGAACAATGGATGCAAACTACAGGAAAAGAGATTCCACCTCAATATTAGGAGGAACTTCCATTGTTCGACAATGGAACGTACTCCCTCGGAGTGTAGTAGAGTCTCCTTCCTTAGAGGTCTTCAAGCAGAGGCTGGGTGGCCATCTGTTGGGGATGCTTTGATTGTGATTTCCTGCATGTCAGGGGGTTGGACTGGATGGCCCTTGCAGTCACTTCCAACTCTACGATTCTATGATTCTATGATTCTAAATCCATCTCTCAAAGCTATATTTGTGGTCCTCTCCCTCATTTTTTTGGAAATAACATTTTTTAAAAATCCCAAGAATGTGTCCCCAGTACCCCACTAGTGAGTGTGAGGCACAATCTGACTACATCTTTGTCATCCCTGAGGAATTTGAGGCCCTGGTGAGGTCTTTGCCCAATAGAAAGTGACCCAGAATACAACTTCCAGATAACTTTCTATTGGGGGAAAAAAAGACATCCTCTAGTTCTTAAATATCCTAGAGAGGATTGTCAGAAATCCCCTTCATTCATTTATTCATTCGGGGTTCTGTCATGATGAGTTAAAGAGTTTAGATTAAGTCATTTAAGTTAGTAATTAGTTACATGGACACTGATGATATGTACATACAACCTTTACTTTGTTGTATGATGTGTTGGAATGTTTGAATGCGGCATCTTAGGAGTACCAGACTGTCAAAAGCTGCTGATCTCCTATCTAGTAGTGAACATAGCCATATATATATATACCTAATATATATATATATATATATATATATATATATATCTTAGGGTATGTTAGCAATATATGTATGTATTAAATAAAGGTATGTATCTGTAGGACTCAATTGGAAAGGCATTATGGGAAATGTCCATCTGCGGCCATGTTCTGTAATCGGATGGGTCACGTAAGCAGAATACTGGCTAGCAGGGCAAAGAATCCTTCACACCCTGAGACAGATTTATGGCTGGGAGAGGTTCCACAGATACAAGTCATCAATTAAGGCACCAATAGCTTTCCCAGGGCAGAGGATGTCTGGAGACTAAATGATGCCTACATTTGGGTTGCTTTGATTCAACCTCTGCTGAGGGGGGGGGGGGGGGAATTGGAGGAACTTAGGGGGGAAAGGGGAAAAAAGTGGGGGTCCGTGATCTGTTTAAATTAAGGCTTCCCCTTTGTGTGCCTTAGATTCTGCAAAGACTTGGTCCAGGATGCTTCTACCTTAGTTCTTTACAATAAACGTTTTTGTTTTACATTAAGTTGTTGTGATTTTTGGTCAGAGCCAATCCCAAGTCTCACAAAGATGACAAACATGGTAAAATTGCCACCAAGACTATCTGGGGCAATGTGGGGGCAAAATAATTTTTTAAAAATGAAGTTCAGCCCCCTCAGTGGGACATTGCAGCTTTTTGACATCTGGAGCCATTGCCTCTACGCTAAAATCTTGTTTGGCTGTTTCAATCTCCCCATTGCTGTATGGATGGTGCCATTTTGTCTACAGAAGGGTGAGCATCTGAAAAATGATTTTGCTGTTAGTCTATATAACCTTAATTTGTTAGCCATAGGGAGGAGTGAGGAGGTATTTAGAGCACTAAAATCTTCCCCAAATACTGGAAAAAATATTTATTTTTTGCCTTCTAACTATTAAACACAAACATGAGATATGTTTGCAATCAGACAGTTTCCATCATATGATATAGAAACATCTTTTTTCTAAATTTGAATTTTCTAAAATTGGAATTCACAGTATGCTGAACGCTGTATGCACACAATGGAAAGAAAACCATCAATATTATCTCCTTCAGAAACTTACCACATTTGTAGGCTGGACAGCACTGATCAGAATCCTCCTGTAATCTTGGAACTTCACAGGGACCACAAATAACAGCTATAAAGGAAAATAATAAGCTACATGTTTTAATATCTTAATCAAAAATTGATGAGTATTCTCAGTGTCAATCAGTTTATCCTAGACTATTTAAAAGTACTAACATGGTTAGCTATTCATATCATAAACAGCTAAGCCCTCTTTTAAGGAAAAGAACGGTATTAGCTAGAGTTATAAAGCATATGTACTCAGAGGCATAAGGTCTTTGACTCAATAGAGAGGGAAGGAAAACATGCATCTTGAAAAAATCTGTGCAGTAGAAAACTGGCTATGATCGCCTTGTATTTTGGCTCAGACCTTACAGAATTTGCATGAGATACAGAAACAATAGTACATATATGAAGAATTTACAGAGTCTCATTACATTCCAAAAGAAAGAAAGAGGATTTCCCCCCCATGTTAAAATCAAGAAGGGACACGGCAATAGGGGCCATGGAGAAACAGCATAGGTTGCCAGTTATGCCTTAATTATTAGGGGAAAAAAGACCCTTTCCTCTGTATTTGGCTTACATTTGGCAGCTGGACAGGTCTGAAGGGTGCAGTTTATGGTTCTATTCTCTAGGCATATGCAGATCTTGCAGGGTTCTTCAGAAGGTATCCATGCTTCCAAGTACTATACAAGAAGAGAACATTGCTTCAAAGACAGAAATTATCTGATAGTGTATTATAAAAACTAGGCAGAACTATAGATGAAAAGAGAGAACTAATACAGAAAAAAACCTTACTTATGATACTTTTGTTTCTTATAGTTACTGCAAAAAATCAGAGATGTTACATGGTTTAATATCAGAACTAACATATTTAGCAGAAGATGCAAATAAGGTTTTAGAACACTGTTTTATTTCTCAGAATTTAAGAGCATAATTATAAAATCCAAGGAACTGTAGGGTACTAAAAGTTGGAGAAACCATATGAAAAGTGAGTCACAGAATTACAAAATCATAGAATTCTACTCAACAGACTGAAGTAAGATAATCTGAACTTGAAGAGTTTCAATATATGTAATGCACAGAGCATGGGGAATAAGCAAGATGAACCTCAACTCCTAGCACAACAAAGCAAACATGATATAATAGGCATTATTGAAACCTGGTGGGATGAGTTTCATTGGAATATAGGAATACAGGGGTATAACCTTTTCAAGAGAAATAGGCCAAACAGGAAAGGAGGGGGGAAAGCCTTATATGCCAGGGACATTTACACCAGTGAAGAGATCCAGGACATCAATCCTGGAAGCTAGGTGGAGAGCATCTGGATAAAAATTAAAGGGGAGAGAAACAACAGGGATGTTATTGTGGAAGTCTACTACAGACTCCCAAGTCAGATGGAGGAATTGGATGATGTCTTTCTAGAACAGATGACTACACACTCAAAAAGGAGAGATGTAGTAGTGATGGGTGACTTCAACTATCCTGATATTTGCTGGAAGTCAAACTCAGCCAAATCCTTAAGGTCTAGTAAATTCCTCACTTGCCTGGAAGACAATTTCATTGTCCAAAAGGTGGAAGAGGCAACAAAGGGATCAGCTATTTTGGACCTGATCCTAACTGACAGGGATGATTTAGTTAATGGAGTGCAAGTGGTGGGATCATTAGGTGGGAGTGACCATCTACTCCTTGAGTTTGTTATACAATGGAAAGGAGAGGCAAGGCAAAGTCAGAAACACATTCTAGACTTTAGGAAAGATGATTTTAGTAAACTTAGAGAAATACTGGGTGTGATCCCATGGCCAGGAATACCAAAAGAGAAGGGAGTTCAAGAAGGATGGGAATTTCTTAAAAGGGAGATACTGAAAGCACAAGTTCAAACAGTTCCAATGAGGAAGAAATATGGGAGATGTCTCAAGAAACCAGGATGGATGACTAAGGAACTTTCAACTGAGCTAAGTTTTAAATGGAACATGTATAAGAAATGGAAAAATGGGGAAATCACCAAAGGGGAATTCAGACAAATAGCTACCATTTATAGGGGTAAAATCAGAAAAGCTAAAGTGCAGAAAGAAGTCAGTCTTGCTAGATAGGTTAAGAACAACAAAAAGGGCTTTTTTGGATATGTCCACAGCAAAAGGAAGAATGAGGATACCATGGGGCCACTGTGTGGAGAAGATGGCAAAATCTAACAAAGGCCAGAGAAAAGGCAGAATTACTCAATGCCTTCTTTGCTTCAGTCTTCTCAGAAAAGGCAAAGGGTGCTCAACCTGAGGATAATGGAGCAGAGGACAGAATGGGGGAATTTCAGCACAGAATAAGTAAAGTAAATGAATATAAGTCTCCTGCACCAGAGGAACTACATACAAAAATATTAAAAGAACTGGCTAATGTAACATTGGAGCCATTGGCGATAATCTCTGAGAACTCCTGGATAACAAGAGAAATCCCAGCAGACTGGAGGAGGGCAAATGTTCTTCCCATCTTCAAAACGGGGGAAAAGGAGGATCCCAACAATTATCATGCAGTTAGTCTGACATCAATACCAGGAAAGATTCTAAAGCAGATCATTACACAGAGAGTGTGTGAACATCTAGAAGGCAATTCCATAATCACAAAAAGTCAACATGGGTTTCAGAGAAACAAGTCATGTCAGACAAATCTAATCTCTCTTTTTAAATAAAATTACCAGCTTGGTATATGAAAGGAATGCTGTGGATATAGTATATCACGATTTCAGTAAGACCTGAAATCAAGTATATCTTGATTTCACTAAGTCCTTTGACAGGTTTCCCCATGACATTCTTGCAAAAAAGCTAGTGAAATGTGGGCTAGACAAAATGTTACATGCATTTGTAATTGGTTGACTGGCTGAACCCAAAGTGTGCTCAATAATGGCTCCTTTTCATCCTGGAGAGAAGTAACCAGTGGGGTGCCACAGGGTTCTGTCATGGGCCCAGCGCTATTCAACATATTTATCAATGACTTGGATGACAGAATTGGGGACATATCAAATTTGCAGAGGACACCAAATTAGAAGAGTAGCCAATACCCTAGAGGACAGGATCAAAGTTCAAGATGACCTGAATAGGCTAGAAAGCTGGGCCAAATCTAAAAAATAAAAAATAAATTTAAAAAATGAAATTCAACACAGAGAAATGTAAGGTACTTCACTTAGGGCAGAAAATGAAATGCACAGATGTAGGATTGGGGACACGTGACTGAACGAGACTAGATGTGAAAGAGATCTAGGAGTTCAAGTATACCACAAGTAGAACGTGAGTCAACAGTGTGATGTGGCATTAAAAAGGCCAATGTGATTTTAGGCTGCATCAGTAGAAGTATAGTGTCTAGATGAAGGGAAGTAATAGTGCCACTCTATTCTGCTTTGGTCAGGCCCCATCTGGAATATTGTGTCCAGTTCTGGGCACCACAATTCAAAAAGGACATTGAGAAACTGGAGCGTGTTCAAAGGAGGATGACTAAAATGGTGAAGGAAACCATGCCCTATGAGGAACAACCTAGAGAGCTGGGGATGTTTAGCCTGGAGAAGAGAACGTTAAGAAGTGATATGATAGCTCTGTTTAAATACTTGAAAGGATATCATATTGAGGAGTGGGCTAACTTGTTTTCTGCTGCTCCAGACACTAGGAGCCGGAGCAATGGATGCAAGCTACACGAAACGAGATTCCACCTCAACATTAGAAGGAACTTTCTGATAGTAAGGGCTGTTCGACAGTGGAACAAACTTCCTCAGAATGTATTGGAATCTCCATCCTTGAAGGTGTTTAAGCAGAGGCTGGATGGCCATCTGTCAGGGATAGTTTGATTGAGATTTCATGCATGGCAGGGGGGTTGGACTGGATGGCCCTTGCAGTCTCTTCCAACTGTATGATTCTATGATTCTCTCTCTCTCTCTCTCTCTCTGGCTTTACTTTGCAAACGAAGATTCAGGAAGGACTCATCCTACACTTTCTACAAGTGCGTTGATGACTAAAAAGGCCAATCTGAGATAAACAAGTCCCGTTGCAGAAAGCACAGCAGAGAGTCTTCTTGGGTGATGTTTCCAGGTTGTGGTTCTTTCTGCGTTGTCGTTTCTCTTCAAGACTCGTTTGACATGAGCTTTCAAAAAAGGCTGCAGCATCATGGATAGTGTGTCTCCATGCCTCCCAATGCAAGGCCAGGGCGGACCATTGTTGGTGATCAGTTTGGCCGAGCCTGAGCTAGCATAAGTGAGAAGTTTGTTGTCACTGCTTGACCAACTGCTCAGTCACTGCTCCTTTGGTCACCATGGGAGTAGCAACTAAGCAGCCAGTTGAACAGAGACTGAGAAGCCTCTTGTTCATGCTGGCCTTTGTCACAAGGCAATATGGGTGAGAGGTTTCTTATTTGCTGCTCAACTGGTTCATTATCTGCTGCTCCCTTTGCACTCAGTCACCCTGGAAGCAGCAATATACAGTCGATCAAGCAGCAACTGAGAAGTCTCTTGCCTGTGCTGGCCTTGTGCAAAGGGAGAAGCTTCTCCCCAGTGAAGAAAGACTAGCATTTATTCTTTACTGGGAAGGGGCGTGGCACAGCTAGCCTCCCATTTTTCTTCCCAACAAGAAAGGACTCTCAGGGCCCATTCCCACTTACTGTAGATTTGGTTCCTGAACCAAATCCTGAAACCGGTTCAGCAAACACAGAGGTTTCCACTATGTTTGTGCCTGTTTCAGGATTCCTTTCAGGAATCAAAATGACTGTTTTGACAGGCTTCTTTTGACATGGCAGGAGAGGCTTCCCCAGCTTCTCCTGCCATGCATGCCTCCCTCCCTCCCTCCCTCCCTCCTTCTTACTTCCTTCCTGGGGGCCCCGGTGGTGGCGATGGTAGCGGCGACAGTGGCGGAGAAGACTATGATCTGGGACTCGTTGGATGTGCCTCCGTCCGGCGTGCCTTAATTCTCCAGTGATGTCTAGGACAGAGGAACATCAAAGTTCCCCAGGTGGCAGCCTTCCCTGCTGCTGCCCTCCAGGCTGCCGGAGCCTCCATGAGCTTGGGATTCTGGGAGGCTCTGGCAGCCCAGAGGACAGCAGTGGTGGCAGCAGCGACAGCAGCAGCAGTGGTGGGGAAGGCTGCCAGCCAGTGGACTTTCAACGTGCCTCTGTCCTGGACCTCATTGAAGGACTAAGGCACACCGGACGGAGGCACGTCCAACGAGCCCTGGCCGGCATCCTTCTCAGCTGCTGTCGCTGCCGTCATCACCACCGCTGAGACCCCCAGGAAGGAGGGAGGCAGGCAGGCATGGCGGAGAGGGGCTGCCAGGGTGGATTTGAATCTGTCCTGGGTTCCCACTGAGCTGAATCAATTTATTGTCAAATAAATCGATTCAGCCCAAAAAGAAGCTGGAAAACCCAGCTCCTTTTTAGCATGGGTTAAATGGGGGAAAACCATGCCCCCCCCTTTGGGAATAGATTCCAAATCGATTCCCAAGTGGGCACCATGGTGGTTTAAATCGGATTGTGATTTGACACGATCTGATTTAAACAATAGTGGGAAGGGGCCCTCAGTCTGAGAGAGGCAAAGGACTCTTTGGAAGAATTGACTGCAGATATTCCTCTTCTCCTTCCCCAGAGATGTGCCTTCCACAAAAAGTTTCAAGTTGTTCCCTACATATAGAAATATTCTTTCTTCTGCTAGCTCTTCTCTTGGCCTGACTGACTAAAGAAAGCAGGAGCAGCAGCGCAGCTCCAGCCTTCCAGCCAAGTCCTAGTAAAGCTCACAAAGTTTAAGCAGGGTTTCAACTCCCCCACTGCCATGTGCTATAACTCCTCATACCCAGCATTGTCCTACAGGCTACTGATTCTCCTTATCTTTCTTGCACATGAATACTTTGACTGAAGGCACCCTGTTACCCTGTTTTTTCCTCACTGCCCCCTATACCTCACCTTTTCCCTCACCTCCATATGCCTGAATATTTCCACTGTCTCAAGGAGGTGGTACTGGCCAGTTTGGGAATGACTGCTCTGGACCATTTTAATTGAACAGAAATAACAAATACAACAAAATACAGGCCTGTGGTGCCAACATAGTCACTTCTTGACTCGTATATAATTTTTAAGATCTTTGCCTGTTGAAACAATCTGATGAAGCTTGAAAAACTTCCTTGATGTTTTTTTCTGCATATTGGTTGGTCAATTAAGGTATCATTCTTTTGTGGATTTGGGGTTATGTTATATTTTAATGGAAAAGGAAAGTTCATAATGTAGGCATGACTTATTTTTACTTGCAAGTGGTGTCATGCTTAATATCTTAATATATAATGGTTTCCTGGTAGTATGTTTGACACCTCCCAAGACTGATTAATAAAGTCTATTTTATATCAGCTGAGGGTTAAAAAATCTGCAGCCACTGACAAAGAAAGACATGTTAAATCATTTGATCATGCTCTTAGAGGTGAATACAGCAAATTAAATGATGTTGAAGGTATGATGATACTATCTGGGAAATCAAGGAAGAATTACTTTGTGTAGATCATGTCATATGTACAGTTCAGTTCACTGATAAAATGGAATATACACTATGTACTGCTGTTGGAAGTAGTCTGCATATTTTTCCCTCTGAAACTTAACTTTACTTTCCTCCATTTCACTTCTCTTAAATAAACAAGCTACTCAAATTTTCATACTGTTAAAATAGCTCTTAAATTTCATTTTATGTTTTAACTCTCAAATTTGTAGCATAAGTTTAATACACAATACACTTAAAAACAGTGATATTTAAATTTAATAATCTAATTTTGTAAAGATTCTTTGTTTAGCTTTCTTTGTTGAATGAACAAGTGCAGCAAGTCCTTTAATTTCCAGAGTAAGGAATTCTCCATATGTGAGAATTCTCCTCAGCTTTTCACATGGGTCTGTAGAAGCAAAGGTCCCAAGAGTTCAGTTCATGCCCCAATCTTAATACATTTCTGCATTTGATACAAAAGTAAATGAAATTTAGAATGAAAGGTAAAAAATAGCAGGGACAGGGAGCATCTTCCACTGTAATTAACTACCTTGGGCTCATGTCAGTCTTTAACTCTCATGTGGTTTTTGCCTTTGCTTTTAATTTGTTTCACAGCCTATTTTATCCAGTACAAAATTAGTGACTCTGAAGATAACTGGACATCTACCTTGTGGTGGCTTCCATCTTCACTGACACATTGAGTGCAGACCTCTTCATGAACACAGCTGCCATTTAAGCTGACTTGCCCATTTGAACAGAAACAGCCTTCCATGGGATAATCCATGCAGATCTCAATGTTGGTACCATTCTTACAGCGCTTTGTGCAGTCTTTTTGACAGTGGTTATAGACCAAGGAGGGTGGACATTTCAGAGCTGTTAAAAACACATGGTATAATAAGAAAATAAATGGAATCATAAGTAAAGAAAAGACTTAAATAATTTGTTCAGAAAGTGTACAGGAGATTATCAGGATAATAAACAATGGTTGGCATTTTGTATTGCAATTATAGATTCATAACCTATAATTGCAAATATGTAACTCCTCTCTCTTCAGTAATACTATGTAGGGTTAGAATCATTGAATCATAAGATCTATGACCTCACGGGCCATTATGTCCAATCTGCTGCCATGCAGGAATACACAATCAAAGCACCCCTGACAAATGACCATCCAACCTCTTTATATAAACCTCCAAAGTTGGAGACTACACCACACTCTGAGGGAGTGTGTTCCACTGTTGAACAGCTCTTGCTGTCAGGAAATTCTTCTTAATGTTTACTGTTTGATCATGGCACTATTGCCAAAATCACAAATGCCCTCGGACTCACTTTAACAGAAAGCAGCCAAACTGAGTGAAGGGGGTCTGTTCAGCAGGTGATTGGAGTGCAGAAGAATGATATTTCCAACCCTATCTCACCAACAAACAAGGCTGCAATGATGAGAAGCAGGACATATGTCACAATCCCTCATCACAACCTTGCCCACTGGTGGGAGGGGCAAGAAATGTCATTTCCACTCCTCACAGTCTGATTGTCAGCTGAATAGACCTCCTTTGCTCGATGCAGCTGCTCACTGTAAAGGAGGGTCTGGGGTGTGTATGTCAGGCTAGGAGACATTACTTATGTATACATTTGTAACTAAGCAGGCAATGTAGCATATTAGTGAACAAAGCCATAATCCATTCTTGGTCATCCACAATCCATCCATGAACTGGGGTGAGAAAAATAAAAGAAATACTGAGAAATTCCAAGAATAGCATTGCAGATGTTGGTGGGGCTGAAAGTTAAAACACAAACAAGAGTGCATTTTTACAATTTTTATTTTTACTGAAAACATCTTATAACAGAAATTCAAAAATAACAGCTAGTGGGTTTATAAATTAAATAGTTGACACGTAGATGTTATAAATGTACTTTAAAGGTTCTGCTAAAGTCCAGCTGTTCAGGAGTATTTTAAAGGCGCTGTCATAAGATCTAACTGTATTATCAGTAAATCATTCCCAAATTTCTGATGATGTAAGAGGACTGCCCAAAGTTCATCCTTATGCAAACAAATGGAGCCATTTTCCAACAAACTTTATTTCACTGGATTCCCATTTGACAATCTTATATTCTTGAACAGTGGCAAGTCAAAAACTCTTTGGAGCCATGTGTGAATGTTCACACTGTTTGCATATTTCCAATTTTGGGTGATTTGTTTATGCACAAGTAAAAGTTGTACAAATAAATATTTCTTTTTTAAAAAAAGATTAAAATTCTCCTGAGATTACAAGTACAGTACATAGAAAAGCAAACAAAGTGGTTCAGAATAACTAGATAAGGAAAAATACAAATGTGATACTATTCATAGAACCATAGGAGATTATCAGAAGGAGGCTTACTGTCCTTAAAACATGGCTAGACCGTCCCTAAAGCATGAGGGTCTTGGCTCCCGTGATGAAATTGTCATGGAGGCATCCTGTCATTAAAGCCTTGTGGAGCCGCCATTTCTCTGCATAAAGAAAGTTCCCTTTCTTCATCTCATCATATATCATATCCATTCAACACCCTGGTTTCTTTATTTATAGATACCTATTTGAAAACACATATTTTTTCTGAATTTGAAAACTCTTTTGGTAATACCTCTTGTGATACTGCACTTAGACTCAAAGACTTTGGTTCAAGAAAGACAGTCCCAAATGAGCGTGCCACCACCGCTGATACTAGGGTTCGGGAGCACATTAACCACATGCTCCTGAACCCTAGCGTGTAATGGTGCCAGTGGCATCATGGCAGTGTCCCATCCACACAAGTGCTTCCATCTTGATGCAAGGGATGCACATTACCAGCATGCTAATGATGCACTCATGTCGTGTGCCGGGCGCCATAAAAATAACAGTTTTTTTTGGGGGGGGGGGGGGTTCTCTTTACTCCGGAGGGACGCCACATGTTTTGGCTGCTGCGGCATCCCTCTGGAGTTAAAACGGATGCCTCCAGCCCACCATTTTCAGTGGTCTGGCTTGGGCCGTGGAACATGCTCTCTCAGAGTGTGGTGGAGTCTCTTTCTTAAACAGAGGCTTTCAGGGTGCTTTGTTTGTGTATTCCTACATGGCAGGGTTGGACTAAATGTCCCTTGTGGTCATATCCAACTCTATGATACTATGAAATAATTTATGTATTCTGTCTCTTTTCTAATATATATATATATATCCTCTGTTATGCAGCTACACATATCAAACCATCACCTTTTTTTCTTTTGCCAAAGTGAAATAGAGTTCAGTTTTTTGAGGGCTGTGCAAAACACTGGAGAAAATGTTGTTATTATAGGCCAGTATTGAAAATGCTCCATGAGGAATACTCTGAGAAAAGAGAGAGCGCAAGAGCAATTTGCCTGCCATTTCCTGGATTTAGTGCAAGATCCAGTTTTTCTATCACAGCATCCAAGAGTCTGGCGTTTTAATAATGTCTCTGAATTTTTAAAATGCTCAGCTTGTGACATAGCACTCTTGAGCATCCTGGAAACTCCCTAGTTTAACAACATAAAGTAGTCTTTTGTGTATAAACATGAGATCTTTTTTCCCTCCTTTTTCTTGTGAGCAGGTGCATGACTTACAGTGGCCAGAAATAACATTGTTAGACATTGTGCAGAATGCATTACTTCTGTCCATAGATAGCATTGCTTAATAACTGTAACCTTACTAATAAAAACCTACGTATAGATTTCAAGAATGTATGTATCTAGGTCTCATTTTAAAATTTAGTTCATGTTGCTCAAAGTGATTTTGAGGGGAAATAGTGTTGTTTTTGCTTCCACATTATTTGCATATTCAGGGGCAAGTCTTGGTCTGTATGAAATAACACACCGTCACACATGAATGTGTGCCCGGGGTGTTACTGAGAGGTGCAGGGGATGCAGACTGCAGCAGGTAAAACCTCAGAGGTTGGTGAACACTCAATGGACCCTGCTAGCCAGTCAGGATGCCTCTGGCACATGTCCACTACAGCTTTTGGTAATGGTGGAATGCTGCTCCTGCTGCTACTGTCCAGTAGCCAGTTCACTGACTGGCAGTCCTTACTTCCCCCATGCAAGCTCTTGGGAAGAAGGAGCCAACGATCCACCACGAACAGACCACCAGTGCTGCACGCCTTCTCCACAAACTTACGGCATAGTAAGTTGTGCAGTGGTCTTAAGACCAATGAGAAGAAGTCTTCACTTCTTAAGATCATTGAGAAGAGGTAGTGGAAGATAACTGTTAGACAATGCTAGGAAATTCTGTTGTGTCAGTTGGAATTTCAGTTAGGGTTTAGACTCCAAAGAGTGATTCTGCCAAATCCAGAGAAGGACATAGGTTTTAGAAGTTCCAGAAGGGAACTGTGGTTAAGATCTAGAGTGAGGGACTTTTAACCAATTAGTTACTCCAAGTGAGGGAGTTAAAATAGTTATCCTGAGTGGCAATACTATTACCTTGTAGGCTAGGAATATATGCAGGTGATGACAGTGAGAGTGTCCCTGAGAATTAGTAACATTGATACTCTGTGGAGTGTTGAAGATTTGTGTTAGAATCCTGAAGTATTCTACCAGATGTATTCTAACTGTGGATGATGAGGGGATGGGTTGCACTTCACATAGCTTGTAGAGATGGTGATAGTACTAGGCTGGACCAGGTGTGAGTTATCTAGTGTCCTTGAGAGGCTGGCCTGCAGAGACTTGGAATGCAGTTTCGTTTCTCAGGGGATAGGGATGGAGGATGGGAACTAGTGCTGGGAAGGAGGGGTCCTACTGCGCGGGCTTTTGCTGGGAGTGGAGTGCTTTGGCTTCGGGGGAAACTTATGCATTGCTTTGGCTGGGAGGGGTCAGTCTCAGCTTAGAAGCTGAGTGATGCGACATCGCTGATTTTGGAGCCTTCAATAAAGTTCTGTTGTTTCAATAAACAAGCTGACTGATTGATTATCCAGGATTCTGGTCCACACTCTGACAATTTGTAACAAAGGGGCTCTCCAAACTGCCCCAGAGGGATGGGCTGGAGAAGCCCAGTTTCCCTCCGGAGGGACGCCACAGCAGCCAAACTGCATGGCATCCCTCCAGACCAAAAGAACCCGAAAAAACTGGGTTCTTTTTGGCGCATGGGGATGATGTCATCAGTGTGCCATTAGCACACTGTGACGCGTCCATGATGCAAATGTGGTGCCCAGAGATGTGGATGTGGTATCACACTTGCGTCGTGCACAAGCACCACATATGGATGGTGCCACGTAAAGATAACGCTGTGGGATCCCACTGGTCACTACTTTCCAGGATGAAAAGGAGCCATTGTTGAACACCCTTTGGGTTTGGCCAGTCAACCAATTACAAATCCACATAACAGTTACTTTGTCTTCCATCGACAAGTGAAAATATTTTTATGTTGTCAGGCTTTTACACAGTGACTGCAGTGGGATTTTAACAGCAGGGCTGTTGTTTGTATATATATTTTAAATGAATAAACACTTAATGTTTTAACTCCATTAATTGTTTAATTGTTTGTTAAAGCTTATATTTATGTGTCAATGCTTTTCTATTGTTTTTAATTTGTACAGTGGTACCCCGGGATACGAATTGATCGCGTTACGAAATTTCCGGGATACGAAAAAGTTAGATTGGAAAAAACTGTTCCGGGATACGATGTTTTTTTCGGGTTACGAAATTTTTTTCGGCACGAAATTCAAACGCAAAGCGCGGCTAGCGGCTTTCCAGCGCTAACGGAAAGCCTTTTCGGGTTGCGAAATGTATCGGGTTACGAACGGAGCGGCGGAACGAATTAATTTCGTAACCCAAGGTAGCACTGTATAGTTTTATATATATATATATTGCTGCTTTGAATCCCATTATCATGGGAAAGGTGGGATATAAATTAATTAATTAATTAATATGAACAAAGCAGCAACTGTTTTCATTCCCTGAAAACAACAATAACTTTTGCCCTTGGAATATAATGCACTATTATATATTATAACAGGGCAACTCTAGGTTTGTTTTCCAGGTAAATTGTCTAAAATAGTTACTTTCCCAGTGAGAAAAGGAATAAATATGATAGATATTCCTAAAATTATGATTGTGCTGGATAGAATGATGGAAATATTTCTCTCACCTTCAGCATGCCATAATAAATTGAGAAGGTTCATTGGAGGGAGTGGAAGATACGAGATTGACTACCACAATGACAGTCACAAGTTTAGACATCATTGCTCTTTTAATGAAGCAGCATGGCAGTTAAACAATAGGTTTACAGATAGCTATTTGGTAGGATAGTTGAAAAGCTCAGAAGAGCATTGTTCTGAATATCACATACAGATATAGATGACAGGGAAATACTGCATCCTTATTTATTTGCTTATGTATCTGCAGAAGCATTTGCATGGTTACTAGTAGAAATACTGTTCTGAACTAATTCACTGTGCATTGATCTAGTAAAGCTATTTATAACTGATCCTACACCATTGGCTCTCCATCGACAGTGGTGGCACAGAAGCAGTCAGGACTGGGTGAGGCTCCTTTCCATCCCCTCCTTCCGCTTGACACAACTTAAGTGGAGGCCAAAAGCGAGGCTTCATAACCACCCCTACACCATCGGTTCTCAATTGACAGCAGTGGTGCAGAAGAGGCCAAGTATGATATCTCAAAAAGAAGAGCCCTCCCTCCATGCTAACTGTCATCATCAGGCCTGGAAAGGAGTGAAAAAGACAGGCCCAACTCTATCAGGCCTAGCTGTGACTTACTGTGACTTACGTTGCTCTGTTTTATCTTATCTTATCTTATCTTATTGTATTTTATTGTATTGTATTTGCTATGCATTTTTATTGCTGCAACCCACCCGGATTCCTTGTGATTGGGCAGGGTATAAA
>NC_056526.1:101316838-101380022 GCF_019175285.1 Sceloporus undulatus
ATTATTATTATTATTATTATTATTATTATTATTATTATTATTATTATTATTACTATTATTTCTTAAAAGTGATATAAACTGTAATAGAGTTTAGTTGCTACTTTTAATATCACTTTTCAAAATATTTTAAAAAAAACGATTAGAAGCCAAATAGAGAATGGTTTGAATTATTAAATTTTAGAGTATAATGTACACATGTTAGTGATTTGTGTTGACAGTGACAAAAAAACTGGTCTCTCAGCTCATTTACCCAGGATTTAGATATATTGCATAAAGAAATCTGAGATAGAACAAGGAATTAACAGGATTACTAGATTGTATTCCTGTAAAAAGCAGTTAAATCCTTACCACAAAACTCTGAAGATCTCCAGTCTACACAGATTCCTTGTGTTCTGCAGAGGTGGGCATAGGATGATATAATCTCACATACTTCATCTCCATAGCAATTGTTTTCTTCACATGCAGCATAAAACATGTTTGGAGGAATAATTTGATGACATTCATAAAACTGGGAGGACAACATAATGCTGCATTTGGTAGAGGCATGCTCGATGCAAGTATCAGCTCTGTTCACACTACAGAATTCCCCCGGTTGTTTAATGGTCCATTCTTGGATGAAAGTGTTGCTGTCAGATGTAACAGAGCCATCTTTTAATACCATGTCATTGGCAATGTTTTGATCACAAACCCCTGGAGAAAGAATCAGAAGACAAACTAAAAACTATGTACTATCAGCCCTCCACATTTGCAGCGTTATAGTAAAAGCAATAGCAAGTACATTTCTATAACGCGTATCAGTGCACTTAAGCACCACCTAAGTAGTTTACAATGTGTAAGCTACTTGCTCCCATCAAGCTGGGTACTCATTTTAGTGACCTCGGAAGGATGCCAGGCTGAGTTGAGCCTTAGCCTGTGGCTGGTACTGAACTCACAACCTTGTGGTTTGTAAGTGAGTGGCTGCAGTACAGGCATTTAACCAGGGCTTCTAAGGTTTGACTTTTGCAGATTTGATTATATGCAGTTTTGATTAACATGTTTTCTCTAACAGTCTCTAGGTTCTCCAGCAGAAGTCTGCTGGACATTGACCATAGAGTTGTGCTGGAGAATCTAGAAGTTCCTTGAGAAAACACTTCTCCAGACATTTGTAGTTCTTCCAGCATGATTCTATGATCAACTTCAGGCAGAGTTGCACTGGAGGACCTGGAGATTCCTAGAGAGATGTTTTCTTAGGTAAAAAGAATAGTGTTTATTTGCAGTTTTTGCACATTCACGGGCATTCTTCAATGAATGTGAAGGGATCACTGTACATCAAAGCATGCTTAGAGTTGCAGAATGAAAAAGAAAGCAAACTGAAAATATTTGCTAATCTTATCAAAACCATTTTATCACATTTTCAAAATATCTATAGGTATATCACCAAAGTAGAACCCTCCAAATCTGGTTCAAATTTCACTTTGAATGTTTAAAGTTCTCTTGCTCCTGACTGATGCTTGTCAACTGATGCTTGTCAACTGAGCTCTTGTAAAGCAGAACTCAATGGAAATTTGGGTAAATTGTTTCAGTTTACAATTTACCCAAATTTCCATTGAGTTCTGCTTTACAGGAGATCAGTTGACAATTCTAATCAGGACAGAGCACCTGGGTAGTTACTGTCATACACCAAGTACAGTTTTATTTTTATTTTATTTATAGTCTACCTTTATCCATGTTTTAAGAACATAATGCAATTTTTAAAACTCTTAATACAAAAGTTGACACACAATTAAACAAAATTTGTATTTAAATAGCATTAAAAGCAAGTTTTAAAGGAGCATTAAAAGATGTTTAAAACACAAACTACAAACATTACATTTCCCATTAAAAGCTTTATCTGCCACAATTCTAATACATTAAAAACATTCCTTAAATGAAAATATCTTTACTTGCCACTGGAAACACATCAGGAAGGGGTAAATCAAACCTCCCAGGGAAGGGAATTTCATAACTTGGGGACAGCCATTGGGAAGCTTCTCTCTTATGTTCTCAGTAGACATGCCTGGGGCAGTGGTGGACTGAGAGAAACCCTTCCCCTGCAGATCTTAAGACCATGGGCAGGCTCATATAGGGAGATATTACAACCTGGCTGCAGCATTTTGGAGCTGCTAAAGTTCCTTAAAGTAAGAGAGTGCCAACATAGTGTAGTAGTTTGAATGCTGGACTCTAATTCTGGAGATCAGGGTTCGATTTCCTGCTTGAGCATAAAAACCCATTCTGTGACCTTATGTAAGTCACATTCTCTCATGTGCAAAGAATGACAATGGCAACCCCCCTCTGAAGAAACTTGTCAAGAAAACCCTATGATAAGGTCACCTTAGGGTTTCCATAAGTCAAAAATTACTTAAATCTTAAGGAAGACCAGTTTTAGCTGTGCAAATGCGCTCCTGGCCACCACTAAAATCTGGGCATTCAGATTCACATCTGAGGTAAAGACTATGTTCAAGTTGCAAAGCTGAGACTCCAGGGGGAGTGTAACCACTGTCGAGGGTTAAAGTCAGCACACTGGGAAATGCTTGGATGTGTGTGTGTCTGACCATGAGCATCTAGCACTGGGAAGGAGAAGGCTGATCAAGCACAGCTGATGCTCATAGGCTCAAGGACACTTTGGTGCCTGTGTGCACCTATGCCTAGATGATGAAACATCTGTCTGTATTGCACAGTGGAACACTTTACACCGTGGGACAGGAAGTGACTGAGTTTGGGAGACCGCATGGTCTGAAGGCTATATAAACTCAGGAGCTTCCAGTGATTACTTGTGGGTTTGAGTAGGTATTCGTGTAATCTGTATTATAGCGTTGGTGATTTGGATAGCACTCTGTAAATAAAGATAGCACTTCGGGAGACTTGGGCGGGATACAGCCATTTGCTCCGCGCGGGAGCCGCAGCAGCCAAACCGCGCGGCTCCCGCGCGGAGCAAAAAAGAAGCTCCATTTTGGAGCTTCTTCTTGCGGCGCACTGATGATGTCGCGAAGCGCCGCTGGCGCATTCGCGATGTCATAGGCGCCACGCCATGTCTGGATGCTATGCGTCCAGTACGTAAAGATGGCGGCGCCCATGTGGAAAGGGCGTACATCTTGTACGTATAGGATACGTACTAGGGTTAGGGGGGTGCGGAAGCACCGCCCCTTCCTAACCCTAGTACGTATCCTATACGTACTATATGGCGGTTTATATCCCGCCTTGGCTTGTCTGGTCGTTAATCAGCTGAAGCCTGGCATCAGTTGCTGAGAGTCCCCAGAGATTCCTGCATTCCTTCAGTTTCTGGAAGACATCCAGTTGCTGTTATCTCTACTGAGGGCTGTGAACCACGTTTCTGAATTTGCCAGTTATACTCTGCTATATGCCAGCATTGGTTATATGGCTCAGATGAGTTGCTGACAAACACATCCAACACAGGCTGAATCTCTGTTTCCTGATCTGATTTTCAACTGACTGATAGCACCTTTGTCTTGTTTGGACTAAGTTTCAATTTGTTTGTACTCATCTAGACCATTATTGACAGCAGATTCTGGTCTAGTACAAAGACAGCTTCTGTGGAATTGGATGGAAAGCTAAAATAGGGTTAGTGTCCGGGAATGCTGCCAACACACACTCACATGGCTGATAAGAGCCTGCTCAGCCAAAGGTAAACATGCCAAGCTGCCAAGAAGCAGTTCCTCCAGCAACAATGCCAAATGAAGTCCGAAGAGAGTAAGCCACAAGCCAGCCCAAAGTTCAGCATTATAGAGAGCAATACTACCAGTGCAGTCTGAGGTCAAAAATACCAGAGGGTTGGTCAGCAAGTCTGGTCCAAGGTCAAGGATTCAAAGGCAGTCAAAGGTCTAGGAGGCCGTGTGGAACTGCCGCCGCCATTTTCTAAGCGCAGAGCACATACTAGGGTTGGGGAAGCACGGAAGCCCCGCCGCTTCCTAACCCTAGTACGCGCTCAGCACGTACTAGAGTGCCCATTTGTAACAGGCTTTAGTATTACAAAGTAAAGCTCTTCTCATGATTTTCCCCTGCATATTAGTTGAACAAATAGGGTGATAGTATGCATCCTTACCTGACCCCTTTGCTAATTGGGAACCACTCTGTTTCTCTGAATTCTATTCTAACAGTAGCCTCTTATCCTAAGTACAGATTTCTCATCAGGACTATTAGATGTAGTGTAACTCCCATGATTTCATTGGTTTTTGTAATCACACTTATTACCTTTCCATATAAAAGGAATGCTACCAGAAACTTGCTTAATTAATTTATCATTTCAAATTTTAATAATTTTAACATACCACAAAGACCATATGTTTTTGAGGCAAAACTTTTTGGACCTAGTTGGAAAGTAAACTCATTGTTGCTTGGAGTGAAGGAGATGATATGCCTCAGATGAGAGAACCGGATTTCATGCATTATTGCTCCATAGATATTAACTTCAATGTTACCATTGGCATAAGGAACAGTAACCATTTTGCCATTCACAGTAACCTGTTGGGAAAAGATGAGAACAGTTTATGGTCAGCAGAGACATAAGAGCAGCAGCTATGATCATAAACACTGACACAATTGCAATCTGAAGACTTATTTTAATGAGGCCACGTCCTTCATGCATGGCTTGTCAATGTCTAAGAAGTGGGTGCTAGAAACATAATGCTGAAAAAGATGCATCTTGGTCTGATCCAACAGAACACTTCCTATGCCCTTAAGACAGTATAGCCAATTCTCATGCCCTAAACAGTTTAATCCTTTTTGTATGCAGCCAAGAGTTTACAAAATCCCCAAGTCTTTGCATTTCCAAGGCTGTTTTGTAGTAACAGATTTAATGGCAAGTCACTATGAATGGTGTTCATGAATACACAGTCCCATGCTTTCCATAAATGTCAGGAATTTAATGAGCTACAGGAACTTTAATGAGGTACGGGGCTGCTATTGGAGGCATAGAACAATTTTGTGGCATCTGCTTATTTCACAAAATGTCAATGGGTTTGTTAGGAACAAGTCTCAGATTATTTTGACACAGGTAGATTTCCTTATCTCCATATTCTATACTTTATTTTCTGCATATGAGTGAATGATAGCAATTACATTATTTGGAGAAAATTATACTTGGTGACATTACATTTGACATTTCCAATATGTCCTAGCTACTGAGAATTATACCTGTGCTTATCTGCATAACTTTGTTCAGGGATCCTAGGCTTTTGTTTTTATTTTGGTCTCATTCTTCTCTTCATTTACCTACTATACTAGTTTCATTATAATAGTTTACCATCATGGTGCTGGAAAGTTGCACTGCTAAATCCTTGTGCGTGATCTGAATAGCATTCATGCAACTGAGTTTTGGAGCTGAACTGCAGAGTTCATTCTGAAGAACCACTTGAATATCATTTTCTTTGTCTTCAAACAATATGTAGGAACAGTTGCCTGTTAGTCTGAAATCCAGTCCATCGAAGGTGATGATATGTCTACTTGAGCTTCCCATGCACGAGCCTGTAAAACAGTAATTAAATATGTGTGTGTGCGTATTATTAGAGGACCTAACTGTTTTCTTACATGTATTTTCTTGCTTTTAGGAGTAAACAGACAAGATGGAAAACAGAGCAGTGGAACCCAGTAGTGGTCACAGAGTGTGCATAGTGTGTAGGGGTCCTTGGGCTTTGCAGGGTCCACCCAAAGGTGGTTATAAATATGGAAAAAGGGGGCCGAAACTCTTCCAAGAAGAACTTCCTCCAGTGTAATGCAGTCCACTCTCTGTATCCATGGACTTGCCATCTGCACATTCAAGCATCCACTGATGGCAAACTTGCAGTGAGGTGGTGGTGGAGGAGGAAGAAGAGGTGGAGGAAGTGGGAGGAAGAGGAAGCAGCAGCGGAGGAGGCTGGAGGAAGAGGAGGGAGGAGTGGAAGGAAGAGGAGGACAAAGAAGAGGAGGGAGGAAGAGGAGGAGGAAGTGATGGTGGAGCAGGAAGCAGAAAGAAGAGGAGGAGGAGGAGGAGGAGAAAGAAGCAGGAGGAAGAGGAAGTGTCAGAGGCGGAGGAAGTGGGAGGAGGAGGAAGCAGCAGTGGAGGGGGAGGGTGTCTGCCTGCCTGCCGCCCACACGCCAGTAACCGGTGAGAGCTAGAAGGTAGGGAGGGAATACGAGACCAGTTGTCCCCAATGGTGGTGTGGCCACCATCAGAGACACTGCAGACCTGACCATCCATGGGTGTTGGTATCCACAAGGTGTGTGCGTGTGTGTGTCCAGACTGGATCCTCCACAGATACTGAGGGCCGACTGTATTAGTAGCAATGCTGGCATGCTCTCTCATATATACTGCAACACAGTATTACCTCCTTTGCTCTTCTCTTCTCCTGCTAGGTTTCTCCACTGTTCAGCTTTCTCTCAAGCAGAAGGCTGGGTGGTGGTAGTGGAGGAGGAGGAGGATAGGCAAACGCATGTTCCTCAAGACTCCTCCACTGCCTGGCTTTCTCCTGAGGAGAGGGCCAGACAGAGGAGGAGAAGAATGGTATTAGTTCTAATTAATATAATATAATTAGTGTTTAATTTAAACCTATTTATGTCCAAAGAAGTTATCCTATTGTAATTTTGGCTCTTATCTACTGCCAAGTTGTGCAGGTCTACCCTAATTAATCAGCCTAGGGAGTTTGGGGGAGAGTGCCTTCCCCCACCAGGCAATTCAAAATGTCTCTCAACCCATTTTGAAAATCCCTCAAAAAGATCAAATTACTCTCCTCTGAAAGGTGAACCCCATCTGACAACTCTGGGCGTCTAAACAAGATTAAAGGGTGTTTAAATACAAAGCAAGATATGCTTAATAGATAATTTCATATTTCTCTGTTAATTTTTTTTCCTGTTGTGTGACCCTCTCTTCTATTCGAAAAAGCTATATATTTTCTGTTTGGCGTTTCAGATATTTTTCTCTTTTATCCTCCCTCTGATTTACAATTAATAAAGTTATCATTTTTGATTTCAGATCTACAGGTGATTTATTGTTCTAAATTGGCAAAGAGCTAAATAATCAAAAATGAAAATACTTTCATGGAATGTAAAGGGGTTGAATTCACCACAAAAAAGAAAAAGTGTCTTCTGATATCTAGAAAAAAATTACTCACACATAATTTGTTTGCAGGAATCACATATAAAAACTAAAGATGTAAGGTTGCTCAAAAGAGAAAAATTAGGAAAAGAACATATATTTCCTCCATAGACAAAAGTAAAAGGGGAATAATAATCTATGTGAAGAATCATATTGAATCGAAACAGATTTTTAGCGACAAGAATGGTCAGTACTTAGGAGTAGAAATACAATGGAGTGGGAAAACCTTTCTGATAGTAGGCATTTACAGCCCCCAAAACAACAAAAGTGATTATTATAAAAAAAAATAAAAGAAATTTTGTCAGATTGTGAGTCTGAAAACGTAATAGTAGCAAGTGACTTTAATAAGGTAATCAAGCCAAGATTAGATAGAAAATTGGATAGAAAAATAAAAGAAAAACAAGGCAAATTACCCAAAACGTTCTTTGACCTAGTGGATAATCTATCTTTGACAGAGATTTGGAGGCATGTGTACAATGAAAAAAAATCATATACCATATTTTCCAGCATATAAGGTGACAGGGGGTACAAGACCACCACCCCACGTCGCACGCTGGCAGCATCCCTGGACGCCTCTGAGGGGGTCTTGTACCAGCTGGAGGGGGCCTCTCTAGAGGCCTGAGAGAGGATCCTCAGTGGCTAGGCTCTCGATGCCATTTTTTTTTTTCAAAAGGTGGCAGGAAAGCAGCTCCAGAGCCGGCCGGACCAAGGAAAAGGGCCAGCCCCTTACTTCTCTGAGGCGCCGCTGCCGCCGCCACCACCAGGAATCCTCCAATCCTCCAGTGGCTTCAGAAGTCGTCCGCAGAAGCCACTGGAGGAGCAGAGGATCCCGGGTGGTGGCAGCGGCGGCTGCTTCCATGTAGGACTTCTGATGCCACTGGAGGATCAGAGGATTCGTGGCAGCGGCAGTGGCAGTGGCACCGTGGAGGAGTAAGGGGCTGCCCCTTTTACTTGGCCCGGCCGGCTCTGGAGCTGCTTCCCCACTGCCTTTTGAAAAAAAATGGCGGTGAGAGCAGAGCCACCAAGGATCCTCTCTCAGGCCTCTAGAGAGGCTCCCTCCAGTCGGCGTGAGTGCCGGCTAGCTGGGAGAGGACCCAGCAAGGACCCCAGAGACAGGGAGGTGGCTATGCCATTCGCCTGCCTCTGGGGTATAATTGCAGTGCATAAGGCAGACTTAAAAAGTCGCCTTATACACTGGAAAATATGGTACTTTTTATTCAGAGAGACATGAATCTCTGTCCAGAGTTGATTTCTTTCTGATATCAAAGCCACTGGTCAAAGAAGTAAAAGATAATTTTAAACAAAGAAATCTCCGATCACAACCCTATAGTACTGACTTTTAAAGAACCACACAGGAAAAATATCTGGTACTTGAATGAAGAATTCCTAAAAGACAAAGAGATGGTGGAGAAAGGGGAAAAATGATCCAGTTATATTTTAAGGACAATATGAATAATGAAGTGGATACGGCAATAGTCTGGGATGCAAGAAAGGCTACTGTTAGAGGCTTCCTCACACAACAGAACATTATATTACAAAGGGAAAAGAAACAGAAGTTAACCCTACAAAACATGCAATTGAGACACAAAGAATAGGAGCTCAAACAGTTTCCGGCCTTTAAAAAAACCTTAAGTGATATTAAAACTTTGCAAAAACAATTAGAATTAGAAGCCACAGCAGAATTGGATAAAAACTAAAAATGGCGAAACAAAAATCCTTTGAATATGCAGATAAAAAGGGCAAATGGCTTGCATATAAACTAAGAAAGGACAAAGAGAGAAAAATAATTAATAGAATAAAAAGTGGGGACAGAATATGTACCCAACAAGATGACATAAAAAAGTATTTGAGGATTTTTATCAAAAATTATATGCGGAGCAAGTGCCTAAGATAGAGGAAGTCAGGGAATATTTAAATAATCTTAATATTGTAAGTCTATCTGAGGAACAACAGGCTCACTAAACCAACCAATATCCAGGACTGAAATTTGGGATGCAATAAGTAAATGCAAACTAGGGAAAGCGCCAGACAATGACGGACTAACAGCCCTCTTTTATAGGACATGTAAAGAGGAACTGGCATACCCATTACAATTAGTTATGAATGAGGCATTAGTTGGAAATATACCCAATTCATGGAGGGAAGCAGAGATCATTTTGATACCAAAAGAAGGAAAGGACATACTAGATCTATCAAATTATCGCCCGATTTCATTACTCAGCAATGATTACAAAATATTTTCGATAATTTTAGCTAACAGGATTAAAAAAAATGCCTAGAGAACTTAATAGGTGAGGAACAAAGGGGATTCCTACCAAACCGTTATATGCGAGAGAATACAAGAATTGTAATGGATATCCTAGAATATTACGAACAACATTGTGATAAAAAATTGGGTCTTTTCTTTCTAGATGTTGAAAAAGCGTTTGACTCTGTAAATTGGATGGTTTTATTGGAATTGTTGGAAAAGATTAAGGTGGGGGAAAACTTCTTAAATTGGATGGGTAAGATTTATCATAATCAAAAAGCTCAAATAAAAATAAATGGAAAGAAGTCAAATTTTATCAAGATTCAGAGAGGAACAAGGCAAGGCTGTTTTCTATTGCCCCTACTATTTTTACTAATTATGGAAATACTTATAATTGATACAAAACATAACATTGATCCAACATATAATTGATCCAAACATAAGAGGTGCAACAATAAAAAACATACGTATAAAATTAGAGCTTTTGCAGATGACACAATAATTATAATGGAAGATCTGATGGAAATGATAGAGGGAGTCCTAGAGAAATTAGAAAAATTTGGTCTCATAACAGGATGCAAAATTAATACAAACAAATCAGTTATTTTGACTAAAAATATAAAGGAAAAAGAAGAAAAACAATTGGAAACAAAATCATGTATAAAAATAACAGATTACTAAAAAAACAGTGGAATTACAATATTTGAAAACAATTACAAATGCTTATGGAGTAAAATAAAGAAAGATATGATAAATTGGAATAAACTAAATTTGTCTTTAACGGAAGGATAGCCGCAATCAAAATGACTATTTTACCAAAGATTCTCTTTTTATTTCAAATGATACCAATTATAACATCACACAAAATATTCAAGGAATTGAATAAAGATCTCTCTCTATTTATATGGAGAGGTAGGAAACTGAGAGTTAAGTTAAAAATTCTACAAGACGCACATGAATGAGGTGGGCTTAATTTACCAAACTTAAAGTTATATTATGATTCATGCTGTCTAATGTGGATCAAAGAATGGGTTATGTTGAAAAATGATAGTCTGCTTGAACTGGAGGGAGATGGTCTAAGCTATGGATGGCATGCATATCTAGCTTATGAGAAAGATAGGACAAATAAAGCCTTTGGAAATCACTGTATAACGAAAGCCTTGATAAGAGTGTGGAACAAATATAAGAGAATAATAATACCTCCAAAAGAAGGTTGGATATCCCCTCATTAAGCATTCTATAGAAAACAAATGGTTAGAGAAACTAAATGGTATAGATATTTGGATATTTTAGAAAAAAGGAATGTTAAGATTGAACTAAGGATGAGAGAGGATTTAAATGCTGAGGGCTGGAACATAAATTGGTTTACATATAGACAGATTCTTGAACGGTATGTAATGGATAGCAAATGGCTGGGACTGGAGTTGGACGAGGGCAAATCTGATATAGGGAAAATCCTGATAGGAAAAGAAAATAAAGTAATTGGGAAATTATATGAAGTTCTCTTAAAGTACAAAATGAAAGATGAAATCATAAAGGAACAAATGATTAAATGGGCCAGAAATATTGGTCATGCAATCCAAATGTCCTAATGGGAAAAAAATTGGAAAGACAATAACAAATTTACAGTCTCTCAGAGTATACGAGAAAACTTTTATAAAATATACCTCTCACCAAGTAAAATTGCAAAAATATATAAATCCAAATCCAGCTTATGTTGGAAATGCAAAAAAGAACTAGGAACCTTCTACCACTGTTGGTGGACTTGCAAAAGGGCCAAGAATTTTTGGAACATGATAAATGAGCACATTGGACAAATTCTTAAGAAGAAATTGCAGCTAAAACCAGAATTTTATCTGTTAGGACTATTTGGAGATGAAATAGAGTGCAGTTGAAAAAATTGTATATTATATGGTATCTTTGGCATGTATTTGTTACGCACAAAAATGGAAATGTGATAACAACCCAACTTTGGAAGAATGGTTAATGATACTATATGATGGGATGTTCAGGTAATGATACCTGTTCAGGGGGCCAGTATATATTGTAGGGGGAAACTTTGTCCTCCTGGCTACTAGGGTATAAATACCATAATAAATGAATAAATAAATAAAACTGAGAAGTCTTAAGGAAGCATTGAAACAAGACTGTGGGCTTCCCTTGCTATACACTAGTGTAAAGAACCCCTGTTAGCTTGGCCTTTGTCCCCAAGCTCTATTAGCGAGCTCAATCAACTGTGCCTATAGTTAACTAGAGAGCGCCTGGCTACTAGCTCCTTCCAGAGGCAAGTCTCTGACTCTCTTGCTCCGAGCAAAAGTCCCGACAAGGACCTTAAGGAAAAAAGTGAAAAGAAAAAGTGAAATTTTATTTATTTATTTATTTATTTATTTTTATAGCTATATGTTTACACAGCACTGTTTAAGATGCAGTTCAACACTGTTCTCAGGTCACCTTCTCCCCTCTACTCCAAAACCTACTTGACTATTAAAATATAAGAATGAATATAAATATAAAAATTTGTGCGCCTAGGCGCATGCTTCTGCTAGAAGTTATATAAAATTAGGTTTCTAGCTCCACCCCACAGTGATGGAGAGAAGTGGCTCAAAGTTAAAAAGTTTAAGGACTCACCCAACCAAAGTGCACAGAGAACCAACCTCCCTTTTTGCAAAGAGTGTCCTAGGAATATTCTGCCAGCAGTTATGTAGAATTAGGCTTCTAGCTCCACACACACACACACCCCAGTGACCCAAAGTGGAAACAGAACCAGTATTTCCCCTTTGCAAGGAAATACTGAGCTACACTTGTACATTGTATGTAAATATATGCTATATGGTATGAATCTCTGAAGATCCTGCAAACCAGAGCTCCTTTACAATTAAATTTTCATCAATCATTTAAAAGCAATCGAATTCATCAATCCTTCATCAACATCCATAACAGAGCACAAGCCAGCACTTGAACCATGTGATATTCATTCTCAGTTAGTTAGTGAAGTCACCTTCTTCTCAACTGTAAAAGTAAGAAAAACAATCATACAGTATAAGTAGTGACATAATTCCTTGTTAAATTATAGTTTTAATATAGTGTAGTTATATCTTCAGAACTGCAAGAAAGAACTGATGACATGTTAGTTGTGACTAGTTTTTGCTGAGATTGGGTTGAAGCTTTTAAATCTTCCTAAATATTTCCATGCCTCAGCTCCTTGCAGATCCCTCCACTGGCTACCAGTTCACGCCAGGGTCCATTACAAGCTTTTGATCCTGGTATTTAAGGTTTTGTACTTTAACCTCCCTCAGAATTCGGCAGCTTGCCTAGCATGATACATAAAATCAAGAAATTTAAGAATTACAGGCAAAGGATTATGACATATGGCTCTATCAAAGCTTCAAGCCTTTCAGGACCTGGTTCCATGTTTGTACAACAGTCTTGCTTTTTATATCTGGCTGGATGACGATCTTACCCATTTTCATAAAAGACCAAAAACCTTCTTCTTTAATTTGCCTGATTAAGCTGCTAAGTGTGCCCAAGACTGCTGAGATGGGTAGCACCTGGTGGGGTGGTGGGGATTCTATCCTTAGTTTTTGTTTTACTGTTTTGTCTTTGATTTTGTTCTGATGTCCCATTCTTTGGTGAAAAGGGAGCTATAAATAAATGTTGTTTATTATTTATTATTATTGTTATTGTTGCTAAAATTATTTTAATTACTCTGCCAGTCACAAATCTTCACCTTCATTTATAAATTACACCTCAAGATAAACTATACACAATACTTATTTTTATTATTTTTTCTTTAAAAATGTTTACATGCCAGAGTACTCACATGGACACACCCAACGGCAACCACAGGTTTCCTCAATTTTAACAGCAGGGAGTTTGTTATGACATGTTGGCTTGGACATCTGCTCACAATTAACTCGGTGACTCTTCAGAACTGTATGGCCACCTGGTAAGCATGTCACAGTGTGGCATTGATCCATCAATGTCCATTTGTCACCAGGCTGTGCAAAATGACATAGTGAAAATAGTTTTTTTAAAATAAATAAATAAATAAATCAGTAAATCTAAGAACATTCTTGTTTAGTAACCACCTGACTTTGATCTGAAGTTTAATATGTAAGCAAGTAAAATGATACAGCTCTTAATTTACTAAAAAAATATTGGACAATCAAACAACAGAAAGCATGATGTTAGGCATTTTATGACTTTGAAAATAATGGTAGTGTAGAGCTGGGTGCGCAACATGCTCCACATGACCCATCTGCATAAGATTTTGAGGCTTCTATCACCTGTTGATGTCAAAAGAACTAGTAAAAGACCTTCAATATACAAGGCATGCAGGGAACAACTTGTAAGTAACTAAAAGAATTTATATAGACACCTTTACACATTTGCTGAAAGAATCTGTTTTTCTTAAATTATTACTTGTCTTATTTATAAAACATTGAAGAACCACATAAAAGAAACTAAGGGATTTATCACACATGGCTTTGAAGCTGTGCTTCCCATGGGAAGGAAGCAGCATCAGTTATACTGATCACACTATGCAACTTCCCTCTTATAGTTGCCCCACCCTGACCTGTATCTTTTTATTCAGAGGAGAAACCTGTGAATGAAATGCCAATCTCTCCCTACTGTGGATGCAGAAAGCCATTCCCATGGCAGTAATATGATTGGCAGTCTCACTGCCCCCTCCTCCCCTTTCCCTCCTCTTTCTCCCTTTTTAATTTTTTTCAAGTTTTTTTCATGGTGTTTCAGAACCCCGAAGTTAAAAAAATTGAGTGGATTGGGACTGTGGAGCTCTGAAATAGCACAAAAAAGTTGGGAAGCCCACCTCAAAAGGCATGCTGGTCAAGATGTAAGAGAGTGAGGAAGGGGATAAGAGAGAGGAAAGGAAAGGAAAGAACTACTAAAAGACCTGCAATATACAAGGCATGCAGGAAACAACTTGTAAGTAACTAAAAGAATTTATATAGCAGCCCCATCACACTAAAGGAAGAAGTGTGGTGGTGGCTGCTCCTATACCGGTATTCTACCAGGTTGGAGGACGCCAGTGTGAAAGGGGTTGCTGTGATAAAGCCCTAAGCATGTTTGAAGAAAAAAAACAATTTAAAAGACTTCTTCTTGTTTTTAGCTGCCCACATATCAACCTCAACTTATGGCAACCCTGTGGATTATTATTATTAAGCTTTATTTATATAGCACTGTAAATTTACACAGCGCTGTACATACAATCTCTTTAATTATACGGTTCCCTGCTCTCAGACTTACAATCTAAAAAGACATGACACAAAAGGAGAAGGGAATGGTGAGGAGGGGAGGAGATCAGGTCCAGCATTCCTCTCTCCCTCTGAGGCCGGGACCAAGGCAGATGGACCGGAGGGAGAGCTCTTCTTCTTCAGCCCTGGTGGAGCTGGGTCAGCCTATTCTCTCCTTCACAGGCCAAAAGATGACAGTTACGGAGGGAGTGTGCTCTATCTTCAGGCTAGCCCCTGATGATGTGGGGCCAGCCTATTCTCTCCCTCATAGATTGATAGATGACAGTTATGGAGGGAGTGCACTCTATCTTCAGGCTAGCCCCTGATGACGCTGGGCCAGCCTAGTCTCTCCCTCACAGGTCGAAAGATGACAGTTACGGAGGGAGGGCGCTATATTATAAATATATTATAAATAATGCAAAACCTTTTCAGGAATGGAATAAAGATCTAAGAAAATTTGTATGGTCTGGGAGGAGACCACAAGTGAGTTGAAACAAAAATGACTAGAGAGAAAAAGGCTGGAGGATGAAGTGTCCCCAACTTGAAACTTTACTATCAAGCAAATGCATTAAATTGGTTGAACTTCAGCTCCCAGAATCCCAGACTATTAGCCAACATGGATGGGGCTTCTGGGAGTTGAAGTTCAAAATCTCTTAAAGAGCACTCTTAAAGTAGTTTGGGAACTACTGGTCTAGAGGAAAGAAAACAAGCATAAAGTGTCTCCAGCATTGACAACAGGTGTATTAGTTTGTCATTCCTAGTATCTTTGACTTTCTTTCTTAAAAATGGGAACTACATTTTTTTAATTTCAGCCATTAAGAATCATTCCAAAATTATCTATCTGGAAAAATAGGGCCACTAGCATAGATGCCCATAGGTACAGTTGGTTTTGCTAAACTTAGATGGGATGTTATCAAATCTGGGGGCCTTTCTATTTTTAAGCAGAGAAATTAGGTTGGTTATTTCATGTCATTATTTCATTTATGGATACAGATTCCCAGGGTTGGCCCATTTGTAGCTGTGTATCAGTGACCTTATTAGAAACTGTTAGATTATTACTACCCACAAAGAAAATTACCATGAAATGGTTTTCCTGTTGGGATCTCACAGCTGGGGGCTTGGGTTTGGGAGAAAAAAGCTACAGATAACAGTACCTAGAAGATTTTTGAGTTGTTATCAAAGGAAGGCAGTGAAACTTCTTTTGTTAATTTTGGCCCAGCTTTCTAATCTGTTAAACTCATTTGAAATTTTGATTCCCATCAAATGGGGTATTAGAAACCACTCACAATTTAGTGTCATCTGCAAATTAGACAAAAAGGCCCTCTATTTCATCATCCAAGTGATTCATAAAGATGGTGAATAGCACTGGGCCTAGGACAGAACCCTTTGGCACTCCACCAGTTACTTCTCTCCAGGATGAAGATGAATCATTGTTGAGCACTATTTGGTTTCACTTGGGCCCTATTCCCACTTACAGTTTGTGTTCTGAATCAATGGTTAACTTTGACAGTGTAGCGTTGTTCATACTATGTTTCAGCTGATCAAATTTTCCTGTTGCAAATTAACCCACTTCTCATTCACATTTACCAATGAATTGATTAAAAAAGAACCCTCTTTCACAGTTTCTTTTCCCTCCTGTCAATCATGACAATCGCATCAATGTTTCCACTCACATTTGGTGACATGTTCTGTTGTATCCGTTGTCATGAAAAACAAATAAACAAACAAAATATGCCAGCTAGCAAAGGAAAGGTCAGGTAACCTCAAAGTCCCACAAGATGGTGGAAAGTTCCCCAAAAGTCCCATAAATAAATAAATAACAGAGGAGCAGCTGTAAAGAGGGGAAGCAGAGAGGAAGTCCAAAATTGGTGCTTTGCCCAGGGAGGGGGAGGTTCAAGAGGTGGGCAGACAATTGCATCATAGGGAACCAATTCTGATCCCCATCCCGTTCACAGTTGCACTGAATCTATTTATTGCAAAACACGCAGGGGATTTAGCTGATCTGGAAAAAGCAGTTGAAATGGCTATAGCACCAGGAGAGGGGGGGGGGTCATCAAATCACTCCTGTGATACAGGGCAAGTGTGAACAAGGGCCATTTAAACCTCTTCAAATCGGTTTGCAAACTGGTTTATTCTGTAGCGGGAATGATGCCTTGGTTAACCGACTACAAATCCACTTAACAGTATTATTGACTAGCCCACATTTTACTAGCTTTTTTGCAAAGGTATCATGGGGAATTTTGTCAAAGGCCTTACTGAGATCAAAATCACCCACAGCATTCTGTTCATCTACCAAGCTGGTAATTTTATTGAAATAAGAGATCAGATTAGTCTGGCACACCTTGTTTTTGGAGAAACCTATGTTGACTTTTTGTGATTATGTAATTCCTTACAGATTGTCTCTTTTGTGATCTGCTTTAGAATCTTTCCTGGTACTGATGTCATTTTTCATAACTATAGAATCATGCTAGTATTTACCTAATTTATTGAAATCAGCTTTCTTAAGTCTAGAATGCATGTCTGACTATCTTTGGCTTCCCCTTTCTGCTTTATTACAAACTACAAGATAATGTGGTCTAAGGATTCTGCCACTTCCACCCCATCAACCAGATCATCCCTGTTGGTTAAGATCAGCTCTAAAATAGCTTGTTGCCTCTTTGACCTTTTGGATAAAGAAACTCTGTTAAGCAAGTGAGGGATTTGCTGGACCTTAAAATTTGGTTGAATTCCAGCAAATAGCAGCATAGTTAGAGCAACCATTACTACTACATCTCTTCTTCTTGAATTTGTGATCATCTGTTACAGAAAGGGAGAAATTTAGGATATGATACTTGGGCAGTAAAAATTAAATTCACAGATATGGGATGTGTGACACCTGGCTTGATGGCAGTACATGTGAAAGGAATCCAGGAATCTTAGTGAGCCACTGACTGAATATGAGCCAGCAATATGATGCAACCACTAAGAAAGCCAATGCAACTCTAAGCTGCATCAATAGGTGTATGGTGTTAAGATCAAGAAAAGTAATAACACCACTCTATTCTGCTTTGGTAAGACCTCACCTGGAACACCACAATTCAAGAAGGATGTGGACAAACTGCAGTACATCCAGAGGAGGGTAACCAGAATGGTGAAAGGTCTGGAAACCATGCCCTATGAGGAGCATCTTAAGGAGCTGGGGATTTTTGTGTTGGTGAAGAGAAGGTTAAGAGATGACATGATAGCTTATTTGAAGGATTTCTGAGGATGGAGCAAGCTTTTTTTCTGCTGCTCTAGGCATGGAGCAATGGATTCAATCTACAGAAAAAGAAAAGCCACCTAAACAATAGAAATAACATATTGACAGTAAGAGCTGTTTGCCAGGGGAATATGCTGCCTCAGAGACTGAAGGAGCTTCCTTCTTTGGTGGTCTTCAAATAGAGGATGAATGGCCACCTATGCTTTGATTGTCTCTTCCTGCATGGCAAGCAGTTGGACTGGATGGCCTTCAGGGTCAATTTCAACTCTATGGTTCTATAAAATGGTCCATCAACCCTACAAGAAACAGGGTCAAAACATTGGAAGAACTTCAGAGCAATTACAATTCTGCCTGTGAGTAGTATTGTAGTATAAAGAGCCCTGGTGGCACAATGGTTAAATGCCTGTACTGCAGCCACTCACTCAAAACCATAAGGTTGCAAGTTCAATACCAGCAAAAGGCCTCAAGCTTGACTCAGGCTTGCATCCCTCTGAGGTCGCTAAAACGAGTACCCAGCTTGTTGGGGTAATTAGCTTACAGTTGTAAACCGCTTAGACACTGTTACTTCAGTATGAAGTGGTATATAAATGAAGCTGTTTGTTTTGTTTGTTTATTATCCTTTTAGAAAAGTATCAGACCTGAAAAGAACTTGAATTGCAAAGGAAAAACAATTTACAATATTAAGCAGCAGAAAATTAAGTAAGCAGGACTATAATGTTGACAAATTTGAAATACTTAATTGCTTTGGTAATAATTCTTCACCTGCAAGGCTTGGCATTCCATGGTATACCTGAAAAACTGTGCGGTGCTAGCAATGAGATTTTTCTGAAGTTTGCAGATGTTTAAATGTTATTATGTATGAATATTTGCAGAGTTAAAAACCATATGAAATGGTTCACTACCAAAGGAAATATATAATATATCCAAAAACATATAATACATCCAAATGTGCTTATATAGCTTCTAGCAAGTGCTACAAAGCAGACAGGTTTAGCACATGCAAATTCAATCAAATGCTACTCAGTATTCTGGACTGCACACCTGATATCATCATCACCATCATATATCTTGCCTTTCTCCTAATATAGGAACTCAAGGCAGTGAACAACAAATATAGAACAATACAATTTAAAACCAGTACAACATTAAATATATAAATATAAAATTTAAAAAACAAACAATCTTAAGATTTAACATACAATTTTTTAAACAATTAAACGATATTAGTCATATTGAACAAATAACAATTATTGTATGTTATGTAAACAACCCATCAGATAATGAGTTGTCTGAGCCTATCATAAGAGAACACTGGTGAGCAGAGCGGGTTGTTCCACTAAAGGTGACTACAAATACCTTTTTGATAGAAACTCTTTTTGGACAGCTTGAGCAAATGTGATTACCATTTGAGAATCTGTGTGGTTAATGGATAATGTAACATGAAAGGCAAAGAGAATGGAATATGAAAGAGAACTCTGGAATAAACCCATGTGCCTTTTTCTTTTCTTTCTTTTTTTCTTTTTCTTTTTTTTTTTTGTGCCCTGAAATTCACAGTCTTTAAAATTGGCAACTAATGAGGCTGCTAAGAATGGTCTGGAAACAACTAGTTTATTCAGATACATAATTATTATTTTATATCTACTCAGCATTGGCAAACGTTAACGATACATGTATCAGAACTAGGCAAAGGAATTGATGACAAAATGTAACTGACTTAGATCTGTTATTCTGACATTCTTTTAACAAGAGATACTGGAGTCTAAACTTGGAACATTAACGCATTCATATGAATCACAGAAAAGAATCATAGAATAATAGAGTTTGAAGAGACCACAAGGGCCATCAAGTCCAACCCTCTGCCATGCAGGAACTCTCAATCAAAGCACCCCAGACAGATGACCATCCAGTCTCTGCTTAAAGACCTGCAAGGAAGGAGGTCTACTAAACACATACTTGTCTGTCACTCAGGTCTAACCCCTTCCCCTTGACATGGTTTTGGGCCTGGAAGTGTACACAGGCACCCAAAGTGATACTTTCTTGTAACTGGGCAGTCGCTGCAATAAGCATGGCTCCAAATAAGGCCTTCACAGTGCTGAAGGGTATGTGAATCAGGGATATTCTAGACAATGGCGTATAAAGCCAAAGAGGGGAATGAACTATTGAAGTGTGGCGTGGCATTTGTTTCTTATAACAGGAAAAGTTTCTTTTTATGAGTGACTTTAGTATTTGACTTTTAACCAAGTCTTGATGGAAATTGCACTAGAGTCCAGATACTTAAGCAAGTTTCCTTGCAATGAAAGTTTTTAAAAAAGACTGTTACAGACTGCCAAAATAAAGCTGCTTCGGGTCTCTTTGGAGGTATGCTATTTAAATGATGCATGGGTCCTAAGAGTCCGGAGGTCGCGCCAAAGCCACACTCCATTCCTAAGCACTGGAGTGCAGCTTTGGTGCAGCTTCCGGATTCTTAGGATGCGGCGGATCAGTGGCTGCCATTCTGGCTGCTGAGGCCCCGGTACTCTGGGGAAAGGGGCGGGTACAGCCCGCCCCAAATGGGCGGTCTGTAACCCGCCTAAGTTCATGAACAACCTGTTGGCCATGCATCTCTTCTAACCTACAATTTAAAAGTGAGATAAAATGTAAGTAATATATACTTACTGCCTTTATGTTCCCATCTTCATCCACACACTCTTGGACAGTTTCTAAAGGCATAAGCATAACCATTAGTTTTCTAGAATAAAAATAACCAATAGTTTACTGGATAAAATCAAAGGCCCATGTAGCCCAACATTTTGCTCAGACAGTAGCTCTGCTCTGCTCACAAATAGAATATGAGCACAATAGCCCCCTTCCTTCATATCCCCTAAAAAGTGGTAGTAAGTTTTAAGAAGCTGGCTATCTCAGTCTCTAGATCTATATGATCTCTAGTCCTTAAATTTGTCTAATCCTTCTAAAGCTACCTTGTCTTTGCTGTAATCTATCAAGAAGAGATTTATTTTCTTCTGAACTTCTTTTCCCTCGGGCTTCTTTCTGAACCCAGCTTAAACATCTCAGATGTCTTGCTCCATGTCTTGAGCATCACTTTGTTTGCATGTGAGAACAAAGGCATAGTCTGATTGTTATTACAGTCTTTTGTGGACTGGAATGTATAGTCCAGTTCTTTTATTTTCCAATTTTGTTGGCATTTTTTTGTTTTGTTAAAATAAGAATAGATGCTGTTTCTTTAGCCTGAAATAGATCTATTGGCATACCATCAGTATCAAGTAATTTATTTATTTCAAATGCTTTGAGAGCCTTTTCCACTTTTCTAAGATCATGGGTGCATCTTCAAATGATTCTTTCTTGAAGAAATCTGTCATTTGTTTGATCTCTTTTATACATTTTCTCTGTGTTGTTTCCACCATCTTTTTATTCTGCCTTGAACTTGTAATGTGTTCTCGTTTGGTGATACAGCATTCCTACTCTTGGTTTGAATATCCCTTTCATTTCTCACATTTCTCTTGTTCTATATTTTTTGTTTTCTTCTTTTATTTCTTCACACAGATTTTTATTATAGTTCTTTTTGTCCATATGTAAATTTACAGCGCTTCATAAATAAAGGTTAATAATGTACATTACTGAACTGTTCCATTCAGGATTCTGACCATATTTGTGTCATGTTTTACTTCTCATCTGTCTCTAATTGTTTGAAGAGTTTCATTTGTCATCAATAAAGTTTTTCAAAAATTGGACAGTGTCTCTTCACAATCTTCCCTAACAGTATCCCTGATTTCAGTTCAGTTTTTTTTGGGTCCTTGTCAGTTAGACTTAGTAGTTGGAATGGCACTGCAATGGTGCTGAAGACAGAGCCATCACCTATAGATATTGCCAGTCCAGAAGTATTGGGACCAGTGAAAATTGATCCCTTTTTATGAGAAATTCAGGGGCAGTTCATAAAGGTCCCTTTCCCACACCTGGTGTGCTGATGTGAAGGCAGTGGGACACAAACAGATGGAAGGGACCATGAGCAGAACACCTGCTACATCAGGTCAGTGAATGGCATGTGCTCCTCATTCAACTTATTAAGAAATATGTAAAACCTTCAAAGTAACACCTAACTGAAGACTGTGACTGACTTCTAGCAAATAAAAGATTCTACCTTGGATGTAAAAAGGAATAGAATCATTATGTAACAGAAGAATTAAGGATGTTGTTTTTGACTTATAAAATAAATTTGAGGAGACAGGAGAAATTAAGTAATAATATATTTAAAAGACACTCTTTAAAATCAGAGAGCTATGTCTAAAAGAGGATTATTTGAAGTTTTGATATTTTTTTAAGAAGTCAATTTAAAAGCAGACTGAAAAATAAAGACAAAGAAGGAATTTTGTTTATGTGAAATGTCGATAAGGTGAAGGACACTTAACATGCATCATTAAGAGAGGAAGTGAATCTGGAGGTACATCTGGAGTACTTGACCTTTGGGCATAGAATTCAGGAACAGTGAGAAAAGAGAAAAGATCAAGTTGCAGTGACATCTTGTGGCTAAGAAGAATAACCACAAGGAAAAGCAATTTGGCTTTAAATAGTATAATCTGACAGCTGTCAAATAGGGCTTGTAATTGGGAATGAAATCAAGAAAAATGGCTGTGAATGCTCAGCTTTCAGCTTTAAGATGACCTTTAGAGAAAGCTACTAAGATACCAGACAATAATGCACAACTTCTTGCAGAAATAAGGCAGATGAGGCAATAATAGCAATAAGGCCGATGAACCAGCATGGCATAGTGGTTTGAGTGCTGGACTACTACTCTGGAGGATCCACCTCAAAGCATAAAATGCACACCTTTGCACCAGCATATAAACAGTCTGGCTCTAGGGCTGGACTGTAGCAAGACAAAAAGGCGATTGCAAAGGAAATTACATAATGCAGTGGACATCGTTATGCAGTGGAATGCAATAATGCAATGGATGTCTGGGAAGTCATCTTTGACTGGAAAAGTTTTTCAAACGTGGGTGAGTGTGTTTGCTCCTGAGGGGGTGGGGCTTCTGTGAGTGAGTCATTGGGGGTAGAACTAGCAGCCTAGCTCTTTATAACTGCTGCCAGAGGCACAGGTCTAATGATGCATGAACTTTCACAAATATTCAAGGAAGAATCAGAGCGCAGAGCAGAAGATGAGCTGGGAGCTGTGCTTCAGGGATTTTCCTTTATTTTTCCACCATTTTTTCCTAAAAGAGGCTTCTGGGGGGCTTTGACTCAGAGGAAGTAAGTCAGAGACTTATCTGGGGAAGGGGCTAGCAGCAGTTGTTTTCTATATAGCTGCAGCCCAATCTCTTGAGCTAAGTGAAAGAGCTTGGTGAACAGGCAAGGCCAACAGAGGTGTTTTGTGTGGGTGTTTAATTTAAGACCTTTTGAGGGGGAAGCCCAGAGTCCTGTTTCAGTGCCACTCAAGACTTCTGAATATGGACAGTGAGGGTGCTACTGCAATCACCACTAACAATTGTGGTATATTTATGTTCTTGCCTATGGATGTAGGGAACTTCACCAGCACCAAGTATAAGTTGGTAGTCCTGTTGAAAGAGAAAATCCAGCAGCTGTAGGCCTGGTAGGGACACTTCAGCATATTAGGGAGCAAGAGGATTTTTCTGGACAGAACAGAACAGACAGTCCTGGATGGAGAACACACAGGACGTTTCTGGGGAGGAAGTCATCTCACATACAGAGGAGGTAGACATTTGGAAGAATGTCACACACAGAAGTAGGGAAACCAGGGACCGTTCGGGAAGCTTGCAGTTACAGAATCGAATTTGAAGCTCTTTCTCTTATCAAGGATGATAAGGAAGAGCAGCAAGAACATGAGTGAACAGTGTGATGCGGCAGCTAAAAAGGCCAATGCTATTTTAGGCTGCATCAATAGAAGTATAGTGTCTAGATCAAGAGAAGTAATAGTGCCACTCTATTCTGCTCTGGTCAGGCCCCACCTAGAATATTGTGTCCAGTTCTGGGCACCACAATTCAGAAAGGACATTGAGAAACTGGAGCGTGTCCAAAGGAGGGCGACAAAAATGGTGAAAGGTCTGGAAACCATGCCCTATGAGGAACGACTTAGGGAGCTGGGGATGTTTAGCCTGGAGAAAAGAAGGTTAAGAGGTGATATGATCGCCCTGTTTAAATATTTGAAGGGATGTCATATTGAAGAGGGAGCAAGCTTGTTTTCTGCTGCTCCAGAGAACAGGACCCGGAACAATGGATGCAAGCTGCAGGAAAAGAGATTCCACCTGAACATTAGGAGGAACTTCCTGACAGTAAGGGCTGTTCGACAATGGAATGCACTCCCTCGGAGGGTGATAGTCTCTCCTTCCTTGGAGGTCTTTAAACAGAGGCTGGATGGCCATCTGTCAGGGATGCTTTGATTTGGATTTCCTGCATGGCAGGGGGTTGGACTGGATGGCCCTAGTGGTCTCTTCCAACTCTATGATTCTATGATTCTATGATTCTATCCCTCTGGAAAAGTGCAGGTGACCCTGGGAGTACCACCATAGAGAATAGCTGCTACTGAGCCTTGGAGGAGGAGTGTGGTAGTGGAGGGCTCCTTGCTGAGGGCTATGGAATCAGGATTTGTGGTCCTGACAAGGTGTCTCAGGAAATGAGTGGCTCTGAAGATGGTGCCACCAAGAACTATTTGGATACTTAGATCATGGCCTGCAGTGTCATGAGGAGAGACTTCTGACAAAGGATGGTTTGCACCTCAAACCAGTTGGTAGAAACATTTGTGCCAACAGTCTCAAAAATCTGAACAGGAGGACTTTGAACTGAGATATAGGGGGGAGGGAGACAGTATATTTGGAAGATAGGAGTTCATCAAGGGCTAGAGGAAATAGTCAAACTGTTATAGAGGGAAGAAGGGAAATAGTACAAGGATCCAACAGTGGGAGGGAGAAACACAGGCCATTGTCAGGGGAGGACCCATGGTTTTAGATATCTGTACACCAATGCACAAAACACAGGAAATAAACAAGAGAAATTTGAACTCCTAGTACATCAAAGCAAACGCAATACAATAGGCATCACTGAAACCTGGTGGGATGTGTCTCATGATTGCAATACAGTAAGAGGGGTATAATGTTTTTAAGAGAAATATGCCAAATAGGAAAGAAGTAAGAATAGCATTATATGTCAGGGATCATAGAATCATAGAAGCATAGAAATGGCACAAGAGCCATCCTCTCCAACCCCTTGCCATGCAGGAACTACAATCAAATCATCCACAACAGATGGCCATCCAGCCTGTGTTTAAAGACCCCCCCAAAGAAGGAGACTCCACCACACTCTAAGGGAATGTGTTTCACTGTCTAACAGCTCTCCTAATATTCAGGTGGAATCTCTTTTCTTGTAGCTTGCATCCATTGTTCTGAGTCCTATTCTCTGGATCAGCAGAAAACAAGCTTGCTCCCTCCTCAATTTGACACCCTTTCAAATACTAAAACAGGGCTATCATAATGTGGTGGAAATTCTTTTTTGAAATATAAAAACTATAGAAAGATGGAGTCACCTTTGTCAGCCAGAGAGATGGTTTTTGAAATAAAGGCTTGGAGTTACTAGAGCAAAGGAATAGTGAGTGCATCTTGACCTAGATGGAAGCTGGCACCAGTAGAAAGACATAACATAAACTACTGAGATAAGGATACATAGTTGACATTCAGAAGCAAGGTTAGGATGAATTCCACTGAATTCCTACAGGAGGGGTAAGGAGTGATGATGCAGTTTTAATGTATGCATGTATTTCTGTTCTGATTGTAAGAATTCTATATGTTTAAATTGTAATTAGCCAATCAGGTGTATTGAAGAAGCTTCTTTGTCTTGAATAATATAAAAAGAACCATTTTGTCTTGTTCGGGGCCTCAGCTTTTTGGAACTTGAATTCCACTGAGTTCAATGTTTTCCTTTGTCGACAACTGGAAATAAACTTATGGATTTTCAATTACTAGGTCCTCTTGCTAATCCTATTGATCTGCCAATCCTAGAAATCTAAGTTTCCTGAAATTTCTGTTACAATATCACTTCTTAAATATCTCTTCTCCAGGCTATACATACCTAGCTCTCCAAATCTGTCCTCATAGGGTTTGGTTTCTAGACAATAGTGTTATTGCCATTGTCTCTTAAAGATATGTCAGTACTACTCTTTCCCAACTACCTCTTTTGGCACATTTTGTTTGGCTGCTCAGCAAAAGCCTGTCTGACTTTGGATACTCTGGTAGCAGCGATGCTGCCAGCTCCATAGCCTCTTGCCTCACATGAGTATGTAATCCCACCACTATAGAACGACAAAAACAGGAATCAATGCAAATGGTAAAATAATTAGAGTGGTTTGGAAGATTCTGATGTGGAATGTGTTTATGAAACAATAGAAAACAATTAAAACAGCATTAGCAACATCTTTGCTATATGAATTGTGGGCATTTAACTTAACAGACACAATTTAACAGACTTCATGTAAAAGTCAAGGGCAGGTTTTGGGGACAAAATTATGTATTTTTATATGACTCATGGATAAGTCGAGGGTAAAACCTAAGAGCATGTAACAAAGGATCTAGAATGAAGGAAAGGAAAACAATGCCAAAGAACTTACAAAATTCTAGCAGCCATAACTGCTTTGTGCTCACCCTAAAATCTGGATGGATGAGAGAGCTGAGGGGAGGTCAGTGCTTCTAAAACAGAACTTTTACCTAGAGATGGTTCCCTTTTTACACAAGAATTAAAGTACAGTACTTAAATTTACCCTTGGATAAGCCATGTTTTTGGGTCAATTTTTTGGCTAAAATTTCTAGGCTTATACATGAGCATATACAGTAATTCAAGCAATCGGAGAAGGCAGAGATGGGATCATTGCCTTTATTGATGTCTTTTTGGTTTAGTTTCTAAAGACATGTGAAACTTACCTGTGCAAAGTTTCTTGACAAATTCATCCAGTATAACCATAGTGGAAAGGTCATCAAACTGTTGCAGCCTTATTATCCTGTCACGTGCAGATGGCCCAGCTAAAGTACGTAGTTGTTCTACATCATATCTCTCTCCAATTCCAATGGGAAGCAATGATACCCCTAGGGGAAAGTTAACCATGTTCAAATACATCTTATTTTCATTTTGCATGTCAACATAATACTCGGAAATTGTCTAATGGAAAGCAGGTTTCACAAACTGTTGATAATTATGTCCTTATAAAAATATGTTGCACACCAAACCAATATAATCTCCCGAGCAACTGGGACTCTGGGCAGAGGCTGGCCCGGACCGAGAGGCAGCTCCTGTGCCCTTTTCCAACTGGGCTTCTGCCTTGCCTCGGCCCCTGGACTCTGGAGGGTGGAGTGATGGCAGGTCTTAAACCACGCTCCCTCCCTTCCTTCACCACCCGCTGGCTGAACGCCAGGCCAAGAGGCAGCTCCTGCTCCTTTTTCCACCTGGTCTTTAGTAATCTCTTAGGGGTATGTGGCATGGAGAGCTCCTACTTCCCCCTTGTGGTTTTAGACTGTAATGCTCTAAGATTGTGTTTTATTTAATATTGTTTTTCAGGAATGGGATGGGGGGGTTGAGAATGAGGATTAATTTTTTATTGTACCTGTTTTGCTATGTTAATTGCTATGTGTTTTTCATTGTTATTTTTATTGTTTTTGTGAATTGTGATGTATTTTTTTGCTATTTATTGTTATTGTGATTTGTCATGTTATTTTTATTGTTACTATCGTTTGCTATATGTATTTTCTTTACTGTTGTAACCCGCCTGGATTGGGTGGGCTATAAATAAATTGTTATTATTATAATATTAATTATAATTATAATTATGATCAGATCCTTTATTTTACTTAATTTTACTATGAAAAAACAATGACATTTTGCCAAAGAATACTTTGCTGAGAGGAGATTTCCCCCTCTCCCTTGCAGCCTCCTGTGCACCACAAAAAGATACTCCAGAAGTCCAAGAAATCCTTCTGAGCTAATTATTAGGTGCTGCAGAGAGCTGCAGGGTGAAGATGATGGAAGGAAAGTTTTGTTGTGCTAGCAATCATCTGCCATTGGATTTTCAGCTTCATAGTTGAAATCATCAGAAAATTTCAAAATTAAGGGGGGAAAATTGAACAAGATTAACATATGTAGTATAGACACACTGCTGCCACTTGCTTAACCACATTTAATCAGTCAGGACCAGGGCATGATATTCCACCTGCTTCAGATACAACAGTGAAAGTTATGAAAGCTAGAAGATTATTCTCAGAGGGGCAGGATACAAATAAATATTATTATTATTATTATTATTATTATTATTATTATTATTATTATTCATTTTGAGGGGAATTTTGAGGGCAAGGCTGGAAGTGTTGTGCAGCTACATTATATAATAATGAACATGGTTGGTGACTGAGTTGTTGCAGTGAGCTGCAACATCTGTACCATGATATTTTTTTTCCTTGTTAGAGGACCTGCCATGCGATATCTGAGGCAAGTGCAAGCTAGTTGCCCTGTTGGAGGAGAAGGAGCAGCAGCTTGAACTCCATGCCTCTGAAGATGAAACTTGTTTTGGAAAGAATGGAATGGGGTCTCAAGAAATGCAAGAAATGGGATATATCTCTAGTAGAAGTGAGAATTCAAAAAAAAAAAGGAGCTGGAAGAGAAACCCAGAAGCAAAACTATAAAGAACCACATTTCAAGCTTGGAGCTATAACATTAATACCAAACTTTCCTTTATCCAGTAATTATGACAGGAACAAGGACAAGAGCTCTGCTTCTCAGAAGGCATGGCAGTGATCAAAGAATAATAGAATCATAGAGTTGGAAGAGACCGCAAGGGCCATCCAGTCCAACCCCCTGCCATGCTGGAACTATCAATCAAAGCATCCCCAACAGATGGCCATCAAGGCTCTGTTTAAAGACCTCCACATGGGAACAGTAAAGAAGATAAAGTTTTTTCAGACCTACATAATTCAGTCTATAGAATTGATATTTTTTTATTTCAAAAGATTTATGGACAGAAATTAAAGAGGTAGAAATAAAAATAAATAAAGTATCTGATCATAATCAAATTGTTTTGGAAACCTTTAACCTAAAAGGGGAATTCACATGGAAATTAGATAACATTTAATCAAATATGATCTAATAATAAGCAAAAGAACAAATGAAATATTTCTTTAATGAAAACACAGTCGGAGAAGTAAATATGAACACAATATGGGATACCTCAATAGCAGTCATTAGAGGCTTTCAAAAGAAAAAGAACCGTGAAAGGAAGAAAAATAAAATAAAAAAGCAATCCAAGAAATCTCAATGAGGATTCAAGAGAAAGAAAAAGTAAAATCCACAAGATGTAAAAACTCAAAGAGAAATTTATCTTTTACAGAAACAGTTGGGTTTCTGAGGAAATAATGTTCAATTTATTACTTTATGTAGTATCATCTTAATGCTGTAATACATTCACTTTTATTCTTTTTACCCATTTTTGTATCTTGAACCTGCGGTATAGATTTTTATGATCAGTTTTATAACTATGTTTCATTTTTAGGTACTGTACTTCTAATGTACTTATATTGTTTCACATTTATATGGCATCCATACGATACTCTATATACATTTCAGATTCTGTGTTATTACATTTTAGCTGTTTTCTAATTGCTATAGAATTTCTATAGGATTTTATTGTGTGTTTTATTTGTTTTAGTGTCACTTTGTGTTATTTTGAAATGGCCTAAAAGCTAATCAATAAAAATTTCTGATTCTGACTGAGGAAATAAGCAAAAAATTAAAATTTACAATACAGAAATACTTTGAACATGGGAACAAAGTGAGGAAATTACTGGCCTATAGAGTCAAAAAAATTGAAGGAAAAAATCTAATTACAAAATTATGAGAAAACCAAGAAAGACACACAAATCCCCCTCCCCAAATCAGAGAAATCATTTACAGTTACTTCAGAAGTCTCTATACAGAAAGACATGAGAAATATTTGGGGAAAATAGAAAAAAATAAATCTAAAAGAAGAAACAAAAGCACTATTCAATAATAAAATAACAAAACAAGAAATAAGAGACACCATTAAAAAGGGGGGGAAATGGTAAAGCTTCAGGTCCAGATGGATACACAATGCTATATTATAAATTATTTTAAGATGACCTAATCGACCCATTACAAAAACTCTTCAATGAAATTCTAAAAGAAGGTATTCCAAATATTGTAATGGAGGAAAAAGGACTAAATAAGCAATTTTGGTGTAAATCCCAGGGAAAGGGTGGGTTAGGCCTCCCTAATATAAATGGATATTATGAGGCTGGGGAGGGGCGTGTCAGTGTCAGTGGCAGGGGCACCCCATAAAACCCAGCTCGCTGGGGAACCTCCCCATCCTGCCCCCTCTAAGGCCCCGAGGGACTGTGTTTGTTGCCGCTGTTGCCGGAGCGGCTGCCTGGGAGAGGAATCCACCCGCGCAGCTGCGCTCCCACCCAGGACTCGCCGCCAACGGACTCACAGCCACACTTGCGCAACTGCACATGGCTGCAGGGGACGGGGGGGGCAGGGTCCTATTAGCTGTGTCTGCAACAGAGGATTGACTTGGAAAGTAGTCTTACTCTGTTGCAGTTTTCTTACATTGTCTGTGTATGGGGTATATATGCTCATGGATTGTGTTTTTCCCATGAGCACCAATGTCATTCTAGCCCCCTCGATGATGTATATTGCCATCCAGCTATAGTATGGTTTTTAGAGTTTTATTTTCTTGAGTTATGTATTGTTGTGGATATTTATTCTGGGTTTTCGCTGTATGGAGGGTGGGCTTGCACTATTTTGTATTTTCTTGTAATTACTCTTGTATAATTTTGTATTTTGTTATAACTGTATTGTTGTATATTGTATAACTTTGTACTTTGTATTTTGTTGTAACAGAACTGTTGTATATTGTTGTAAACCACCCTGATGTTTCGAAGGGCGGTATATAAATAAATCTTTTATTTATTATTTATTTATTAAAATATGTAATAGAAGGTATGTTAGGTACATTAGATCTGGACTGGTTAGAAACAGGAAAAGAAGAAATATATATGAAAATAGGGAATATTTTCTTTAAAGAATTTAGTAGGAAAGAAATTAAAGAAACCAAGAACTCACTCATGAAAAATATATTAGAAATATGGAATAAATATAAAAAAGAATTATTGAATGAAAATTCATTGATAGTACCAATAATAATGGTAAAGTCATTCCCAAAGAATTTAAGAAATTTATTAGATAAGGAATTAAAGAAAAGGAAGATAGATAAAATAGAAAATTGGATAGAATTAAAAATAGGAAGAGAAACTATGAAATATAAAAGAGAAACTTAGGGGAATAAAAATGTCATGGTTTCATTATATGCAAATAGAACAATGGTTCAAAATTGGTTCAAAAAGAATATAGAAAAGAAAAAATATACGCAATTTGAACAAATAATTCAGAAAGAAAAAGAACTAGCGGAAATGAAAGTATGAATGAAATAGCTAGCAAAATGTATAAAATATTAATGGAGAATAAAAGAAAAGAAATAAACCAAAATATTTGAAAAGAGATATGGGAAAAAGAATTAAGATGTAAATTTTGTGAAAATGAATGGAATAACATTTGGGAACAAAGACATTTGAAAAATCTATTGGTATGAATTAAGGAAAATTATTATAAACTGGTCTGGAAATGGTACTTGACACCAGTGTGATTACATAACATAGCTAAGAATAATCAAAATATTGTTGGAGAGGATATAATGAAGTAGGATCATATATACATATGTGGTGGCAATGTAAAAAAATTGAGAAATAGTAATATTAGAAATAGAAAACATTATGGATACAAGAATAGATAGAAAACCATATATAGTATTGTTATCACTGTAAAATGATGTAGAATGGGGGGGGAAAGAAAGAAATCTTGTAACAAATTTGCTTACAGTAGCGGGATTAATTATAACAAGAAGTTGAAAAACAAAAATAAATGTGGAACTGGAGGATTGGTATAAAGAAGTCTGGCAAATAGCGGTTAATGATAAATTGACATGTAAATTGAAGAAAGGATTATGGAAAAGAAATCATTTTGATGAAATATGGGAAAAATATTAAAAAGGTATTAAGAAAAGAAGATGGAAAATTAACTTCACGAGATGAATTAAAATTTTGGTTGGAGTATATGGATGGGAATTGCTCTGAGGAAGTTGTGCACTGAGGTGATATTTAGTATAAAGTAAAGTGTTAAACCATATATTTGTATGAAGAAAGTGTAATAATTTGTATTGTAAAATTTAAAAATATTAATAACAAAAAAGAACAAACATATGGGAAATTGATATTTTATATGCTCACATCCATAAGAATACTTTATGCAGCCAATGGGAAAAAGAAAGAAATACTGAATGTAAAAGAGTGGATATTGAAATTGTATATTATATGGAGACTGATAAACTCACACATTTGATAAAAAATATTACATGATAGATAAATTTAAGAAGGATTGGGAACCATCGATTTCATTTTTAAAAGAGGAATGGGGTACAAATATGATTATTGGGCTAGAAGAAAATAAATATTTGATTTAAAGAATGAGAGATGAATTCATTTGATACTGAATTAAGAAAGAAGGCAAGAAAACATGTAAATATGGAGTCACATTGCCTTTGCATGGTTTTTGTGGCCATGTGGCCATGTTCTACAAGAGTTTATTCCCGACATTTTGGCAGCATCTGTGGTTGGCATCTTTGGAGAATGCTGGTCTGGAAGTGAGCGGAATATATATACTGTGTGACCCTTGGTTGAGAGGAAACGATTTGCATGTTAATCTGTGGGTTGGTCTGTTGTTGAATGGCAAGGCCTCAAGGTATCTTTTTAATAACAATCCATTGTTTGCTGGGAAATCCCCTGACCCTGGGTGGGTTTCATTTGCATGGGATGGGTCTCAATTTCTTGGACAAATTCTACATGGACAGAGCACTCCCAATGGGCTGCCCCGTCTCCTGTTCAGCCTTTGAAACTTTTAGCGCATTCTTAGAATGGGCTGTTAAATTGCAATCTGAATTACATGGCGTTGTCCATTATTTGGATGATTTTTTATTTGCTGGACGAGCTGGAATGGGACAGTGTGCTTTTCTCATGAAGCAATTTGCCCTGCACACTGAAAACTTGGGGAGCCATTTGCTCACAAAAAGACAGGGGGTCCAACCACTTGCATTAAATATTTAGGGATTGAAATTGATATGGTACAACAATGCTCCAGACTACCCTTTGACCAATTGTCACAAATTAAAGATCGCTTAATTGCGTTTTTGCACAAACAGAAGGCTATCCTTAAAGAATTCCAACAGCTGATTGGACATCTTAATTTTGCTTGCAGAGTGGTAGCCCACAATAGGGCCTTTTTGAGATGCCTCTGTATGGCTAAAGTGGGGATAAAACTCAAACTCAGTTCCAACTATAGAGGTATGGATGAATGATTTAGCTTTATATGACACTTTATCAGCATACGCAAATAATAGTACATTTCAACATTTGCAAAACTTTGGGAAAACAAATTCACTTTCACAGAAGCAAGAATTAGATTAATATACTTTGAAGTAGTAATTTTATATCTTAAATATAATAGGAATAAGAACAATATAAAAGGAAATATAGAGTGGTATTTACAATACTGAATTTGATGAGGAAATAAAGTTTGTAAGTTGTTTGTGAAAGTAGATGGAATTTGTAAAATGTATAATATGGGTATGTAAATCATTTTTATGTTGGAATAAACTAATAAAAAAGCAATTATCAGGTCAGAATTCACAGCGAAGCCATTGAAATCCATAAACACCTGGACAACTTCAACAGGAAAGAAGAAACCCTTAAAGCAAACGAAGTTTGGCTACGAGCCCTGAAAAACACTAAAATCAAGACCCATCAAAGGCAAATGAAAACCACCCAGGTTCAGGGGGGTTTCCCAGAAGACAATGGATCATTAATTAAATAGACACCCTGAGGCCTTGCCATTCAACAACAGAACAATACCTGTAAATCACTTCCTCTCAACCAACAGTACATATACCCCACTCACTCCCATACCAGTATTCTCTGAAGATGTCAGCCACAGCTGCTGGTGAAACATCAGTAATAGTCTTCTAGAACACTGCCTCATAGCCTGAAAAACCCATAAGAAACTGTTATAATAACCTTTAAAGGAGAATGGGTTATTATTTTTTTATTGATGTACTTAGTAACAAAAGGTATGGAAACAGGTTTTATGTTAAGAAAGTTGGAAAAAGTATTGACACTGTATATACATTTAGCAAATATTATGTAATCTACAAAAATAAAATAAAAAATAATAAAAATAAAGGAGAATGGGCTCAAATTTATATTTCCTCTGGCTGTTTACTCACTTTTCCCAAGATGTAGAGACAGAAGTGATGGAGTTAAGACTCAGTTCCATGATCAGGCAGGCTTCCTTAATTTCAAGAAATCCACTGTTGATTCCAAGAAAGCTGAATTCACAACATTTGAGCCCTCAAACAGGTGGCAAGTCCCTTGTTCCCTCTCCTCCATCATCATGATAATTTGAGTCATCTGCCACTAGAAGCGGGATTTGGGCACAAATGAGGTGCCCTTCTGAGCTTCCTGTGTCTGGGAAGCAGTTTCCATCAGTTTAAATCTCAAATTGACAGTTACCTCAGGTAGTGTGGGGACACACAGAGTGGAACTACTCAAGGATTCTTGTGACGTGGTGCCTTTTCAACCTGGAAACCTCTGTATTGTGTTCTAATAGAAACCTCTCTGTATTCTGTACTCTTATCCTGAGTACAGGCTGTGCCTTAGAGTAATCAAATATAGTGGCCATTCCATCACTTTAAGAGTAAGCTATAGCTTTTTGTGACCTATGCAATCAAAGACCTTGCTGTAATCTGGAATTCCCTGATGTGCTGTTTGTTGTTATTGTCCTCGTTTCAATCTCGACCCATGGTGACCCTGTGGATCAGACATTTCTAAGACCTCCTGTCCTTTACTGCTCTTTTTAATTGAAAAATGAGGTAAAATGCTTTATATAAAAGAATAATAAACTATACAAACAGACTATTTTATGAATAGTCCTTATGCAATTTGAGAATTAGAATGATCTCTTCTCATTGTATATCAAGTTATTAACAACAAAATGATTGCCATATACTTATAGCCATTTGTCATTACATGCACTGGAATTTCATTTCCAAAAGCCAGTAAAGAACTGTGGGAGTTGTATCAGGAGGGTTAAAGATTTGTCACTCCTTGACTATCTCAAAAATTAGAGTTAGGGGAGAAACAGACTGCCTCTTTGCAGTGGCTTCCCAGCAGCTGGGGGGGGGTGTCATTTAGATGACACATGCCCCCAAGCGGGCAGAAAGCTGTTGGGTAGCTGACCTCCTGGACAGTTTTGCAGAACTTTGATGGCACACCATTCATATGCTGCACAACACAGGAAAGCCGCAAAGCCGCAGAAAGCCAGCTTTTTACCCACTCAAAGGGGAATGGCTATCTGCCACTTCTTTTTATGCTAGCACAAAGTCAGATCAGGGCCGTGGCATGTGTTTGCTGCAGCCCTGGTCCTGTGGTCAAAGGGGCGGCATCAAGCCACCCCTTCAGGGCCATCTGTTTCGATCCTTACTCTCCCAAATATTCTGATAAAATATAAATAAAAGTAGAGGCAGAATAACAGGATTTACTGTTCACTCTTGCAGAGTATGCAGCAGTATTCACTGAGTCTTGCGACGTATCTGATATAATAATCACTACTGTTTTGGAAGCATTGGGCCGTCCTCCATTAACTTCAGAAATGGCATGTTGCACTGTGAAGTCTATCACTTCACCTGTAAATGAAAGAAAAAATACTTTAAATCATAGAATCATAGAGTTGGAAGAGGCCTCATGAACCACTGAGTCCAACCTTCTGATCACTATAGTATCTTCACATGTAGGATAACACCAGCATTAGTAACAGCAAATAGGAAATTGGCTTAAAACTGGCAAACACAGTGTTACCATACTCTGCATATCCTGCATTATTTGAGAGTACACAAATTTTGTTACATTTTATTATAATAGCAATTGCAGAGGCATGACCCTTGAAAGCTCAGCTGACTTTTAAGTGAACTTCTGACTGGTCATATACCTGAGGGCATGTGGAAAGAACCCCTGTAACTTTATGGCTGTGAATATCACTGCTTCCCACTTCCTGCCATGTTCATTTCCTCTTAGAGGTTACAAACAAGGTTTCTGAAGCCCAAAGCATTAAGCCAATCTTTCTGCTATCCCCACTGTACTTTTCCAAACCTGATTCCTATCCCAAACTCCCTGGGACTGTCCTGATCTTATTACTTCTTGATTAAATCAATGTCACTGCCATCAACCAAAAATATTCCTTTTCTAACTTTGTTAAAACCATCAACCAGGTGAGAATCCCATTGTTTTAGGGATTCCTGGAAAATCCACCCAACTGCCCCAAGACTCTATAAAAAGTGTGCCTTGGCACTCATACATTGGCTCAGTTTGAAATCAGGCAGGAATGCTGTTAGATTTCATATTGACCTCTCAACACAGGTTGGCTGTCCCCCTATATTTCAGGCAGCCTTGTTGAGCCACTGTCACTTTCATCATCCCTTGATTGTGAAGCAGATAAGGCAGGTGAAATCAACCACAAGGACCCACTGACAATCAGAAGACACAGAGATTTTATTTTACGGCGGGGCCCCTCCTCATGTAAAGGTGCAAAGAGGGAGCCCTGAACTCAGATATTGCCAAGCATTTATAGAAATTCATACAAAGACCGGAAATCCAAAGCCCTATATTCCTCCTCCCTTTGTTGCATTTCATTCTATATCTATGTTAGCACATTCATTTTATGGTATCAACAAAACATGTTTACATTTCAAGAAATGGTGGGTCAAGTTGTTCTGAAACTTTGAAACCTTCAGACGTGTTATTGTTCTAGGTGCCTTTTAGTTTATAATATAGGACGTTTTCTAACCACACAGCAGAAAGCATAAACTGCATGTTCGAAACAAGGCCTTTGCAAGGCAATAAAACTGAACTTGGTCTTTGCTTAAGCCTCAAGTAATCATCTAGTCTAACCTCAAAATCACACTGATGGACTGTCATAGTCAAGCAGTTTTTAAATGCATTTTTTTCAGCTACAGGCTGCTGACCACTACAATTGGAACACTGCTTCCTCACTGGTAAAGTTTTGCCTTACCTCAACCTTGCAACAAGCAACTGTCTTTAATTTTGTTAGTTCTTGTGTGTGTGCATCTATGAATGATATTGCATGAATGGTGATTTCCCCCTTTGCTTTTAATTAATAAAACTAAGTTGTACTTTGCACTCTGGGAGTTCTTGGACTTGTTATACAAAGGTGTGATCCCAGCTATCATCACCATAGCCCTCTCACTGCTTCCACTTGAGCAAAACTAAGTTCCACATTGAATTCAGTTTGTGGATCTCCTATCAGGACCCCCCTGCAATTTAGGTAACAAGATTCTATTTTAATACTACCATTCAAAGCAAATATCTTAATGGATGTATAATGATCTCCAGTGGGAAGAAACAACCAATAAATATTATCACTCAGGTTAGTGTGCTACAAATATCCTTAGCAAGTTATTTGTTGTTAAATCCTTATCCAGACGGATTAAAAATCTCAGTGTCATCTTACTTTTTGTCCTCAAAGGAATTCAATGTACTTCCAGAAATAAAAATGCCCCACATCTTTAGTAAGATGTTCATGTAATGGGAAATATTTGTTTTCAGTAGCTGTCAAACCCCCCCTCCCCCCCGCTTGCAAAATTCTGTGTCTTAAAAATGTTTGAACCCTTCAGGTTGTTTTTTTTTTTAAATTTCCCCTCTGCCTAGACTGACTCAGCAGGATACACTAGGTTTTTTTTTTTAACTGAACTGGCCTTTCTGTGATAGGAAGATATGACTTTTGCATTTCGTATGAGTAATAAAAAAATTGTCCAGGACATTTATAATGTGGGCTAGAGGGAGAAGAAAATTTAGCATTCCTATTCAAGTTGCTCTGGTTACATTTTCAGTGAAATTTCATTTGCACCCTTAAGCCATTATTTAAGTTTTCACATTGTTTTGTTCACTTTCTCATACTGTTTTTATCTATATTTTATAAATATTGATGATTTATGCCTATCTCTAAATTCATAGTACATTTTTGTTATCAATATTAGTTAGATATATACTATACCAACATAAGAATAAAATTGTTATAACAGAACTCTTAAGTCTGCCTCTTTGCAAACTGGTCATGCCTTACCTTCTAACCTACTAGTTTTTAAAGGTGAATTTGTTTTACAAATTATTCCAAATGTGTGCAAAGAGATTACTAGTCAATTTTTCTACTAGAGTCATTATCCAAATTTTATTTAATCAGTTGCACAGTTTGTCATTTTCTAGTGTTATCCATTCCCTAGTCCACATCAAGCAACTTGCATTGTAGTAGATTTTGAAATTGGGCAGTTCCAAACCTCCTCTTTTTTATCACCTTGGAGTATTTTCATCTTAGTTCTTGTTTTTTTCTTAGCCCAAATGAATCTGGAGATGTCTTGCTGCCAGTCAGTAAATAGTTTATCATTATGGATAACCGAAATTGTTTGAAATAGAAATAACATCTTTGGAAATATATTCATTTTGACTAGTATTATTCTTCCTAGAAATAACATTTGTATTTTCCCTGCAGTTCTCTAGGTGCTTTTTTATTCCCTTCCAAACCTGGTTATAATTATTTTGAAAAAGATAGGAATTTTTATTTGTGATTTTGATTCCTAAATATTTCACTTTATTCCTGACTTTAAATTCTGTTATTTCTTCTAGCTATTTTCCTTCTTGTTTGGACATATTTTTGTGACTATTTTTGTCTTTTCTTTATTGACTTTAAATCCAAATATCCTTGCAAAATATTTAAATAATCATAATAGATGGACTATGCTATCTTGCGGATTCTCCAAGGTAATCATCAAGCCATCACAAAGGCTCACAGCTTGCTCTCCTCCTTTTTCATCTTTACTCCTCTTATTTGTTCTTCTGATCTTATTCTCTTATTCAACACTTCCAGGGCTGTTATGAATAATAGTGGGGATAGTGGACAACCTTGATCTGTTCCTTTAGAGATTGGAAATGTATCTGTTTTTTCCCCCATTTACTGTATGATCAGTTTCACTTTCTGTATATTGCTGTGATCCACTCCGAGAACAATGTTCCTACTTTTATCTTATCTAATACTGCACCTAATACTGACCAACTTACATTGTCAAATGTGTTTTCAGCAACTAATCAGTTTGTTTAATTTGCTTTTCTGTCTGGTAAATTGTCAATAACAGTAATTCTCCTTGGGGATTTGTATTCTGGTTTTCATACATGAAAAAGAAGAAACTATTTCCTCCCAAAAATATTTCACTATTTGGCATTCTATATTCTTTCCAGTAATGGACATATTTTTATTGATGTTGAAACAGGACATATATGCTACCTATGTCTAACTTGAATACATTTTCTTTTCTCCAAGCTGAGATAGATTTATATGAAAAAAGCTCCATAATTTCTTCTCATTTTATTCTGAGTTTTCATTACTTAAATCTGCTTCTCATGGAAGCTGAGAACTCCATAGCATACCAAACTTTACTTCTAATAGCCAAATATATAAAAGAGAAACTTGCCCTCTACCAATAGTACTAGTGAGTTGGCTAGTGATACTGAGGAGTCTAGCTGAAATTTGTCAGGGTTTCAACCAAGACTGAATTAGAATGGCCTAAACAGCTGTTTATATAAGGCAAACCAGGTCATTGGTGCAGTTACTCAGTCATTTTGAGTGGATTTTTCCAGAAGAAAGAATGGCCAGAGGTGTGGAAATGAGCAAACAATAAATGGAAGCATCGTAAACAAAAAGGTGTCATCTCCAATAATAGTAACCTTTGATTTCCAACTTTTCTGACAGATACCCGGTGTCTTCCCATATCACAATCCTATGTGAAGGGATTATGCAAATTCCAGCCTCAGGGGGTTCTATCCTATCTATGTGTGTTAGTGCTTCCATACCAAGTATGACAGATCTCTATATATTTGGGCAGACTACCTCTTAGCATTGGGGCACCCATCTGTGGCTATGTGACCAAATATCCCTTTTTATTATTGAGTTGATTTTGAAGGTCAGTTGAGGTGATGGCCTGGGTGGTAGCACTGCACTCTAAAAAAGTAGGGAAAATGTTTAGTTTTAAATAAATAAGAAAATATGAGTGTCATCAGAAAAATAAGTCTTGTTAGGAATGTACTGGAATATAGCCTTCCTTCAGCCCAAACCGAACAATCACTTACCTAGTTTGCTAGGGCCTTGTTCTCTTTGATGAATTGAGCTCACTATAGACAAAAGAATTGCCTTCTCTTGGGGTACATTCCATGACATTTCCAAAGTATTGACTTCTCCATACTGAAGAACAGCCACTTGAGTTGCTGTATGGCCTGGAGATTTATGAAAGAAAAAACACTGAAAGATTAAAACACTGGAACTTAAGACTGCCTGAATCTTACTAGCAACACTGCCAAAATTATTTCATAAATCAAACCTAGCCTGCAACAAACAATCTGAGACTCAATTCATGGCTCCTTGTCAATCTATTGTTAATGAAAGTTACATGATAACAAACATCAGAGACACTACAAAAGAGACATAGGCAGGTTCCACACCTCCAAAAAGTATGTGCTCAGCACGTACTAGGGTTAGGAAGGGACATCCTTTCCGGATGCCCCTAACCCTAGTACGTGCCAAGCACATACAAAATGGCGGCACCCATTCTACATGGGCGCTGCCATTTTGACGTAGCAGACGCTTAGCATCAACACGTCACGGCGCAGAAATGACGCTGCAAGTGTGCCATTGGCACCTTGCGGCATCATTTCCGCACAGCAAAAAGAGCCCGCTTTTTGCGAGTTCTTTTTGCTGCACCAGGGAACCACATGGTTTGTCCTCTGCGGTTCCCTGCCGCAGCAAACACAGGTGCTCGCAGAGCGCCCTTTTTGGGCACTCTGTAAAGCACCATACTATACTATTTTTTGTTACACATGCGCTCCAAAATTGAAAGGTACTTTGAAATCAAATAATAACAAAGGACTTTAATCCAGGTTTATAGTGCAAGAATTGTCATTTGACCAAAAAACAAAACCAAACAAAACCAAGAAACTAGGAAGGAGTTGGATATAGGCATTGTTTGTAGTCGCTATGGTTGAATTATACCTATAGGAACACATAAAATTACTTCCAAGTAGGTACAAGCTTGGAACACTTGTATCCAAAACTCTCATTTATTAATATGTAGTCAGTAAATAGAATCATGGAATCGTAGAGCTGGAAGAGACCACAAGGGCTACCCCTTGCCATGTAGGAAATCTCAATCAAAGCATACCCGACAGATTGCCATCCAGCCTCTGCTTAATGACCTCCAAAGAAGGAGACTCCACGACACTCTGAGGGAGTGTGTTCCACTGTCGAACAGCCCTTACTGTCAGGAAGTTCTTCCTAATGTTGAGGTAAAATCTTTTTTCCTGGAGCTGAGCTTGCATCAATTGTTCCATTTTTCACATGACCAGGAGAAGTAGAATAAATTATGCAAAATGAGCAATGTAATTATGCTCATCCTTTTTAAAGTGTTTTGAGAGCACCAGTAGTGAACATTATTCATGACTCTCCTCATGAAGAAATTCAACATGAATTTTAAATTTCTAGAACAATGAAGGGAATATACATGACTCACCAACATCAGTGTGTTCAATAAATGCTTTCACAAAAAGTTTCATTTTCTCAAACTGTGATTCTTTAACATTAGGATTTCCATCCAGAAGAAATATCACATCTATTGGACTGTTGCAGGTTCCTAAGTGTACAAACAAGTATACATTTTATTTACTGATCAACTAGACAATGATAAATCTTTACAGAGAAAGACAATTAGGTTTAAATAACCTTTTTTCAAGGAAATGTTACAATAATACTCTATTTTCTTTTTAAAATGCAGAAAATTGTTTCTGTATTAGTTTGATTGGTAAAAACTTCCTGAACATCTCCTAGAATACTGCTGAGCACTGTAGCACTCCCAATTCAGACTCTGGGCCTCCCTATTAGCTTTTATCAGCACAGAACATATTCTTTTGTTCTGGGATCTTTTCTGCTATGACAATACAAATTATTTGTTTATTATTTGCTTATTTTATTTGTATCCTCCCTTTCACCCAACTTTGGGTCCAGAGGGTCCCACCACATAAAATATAACAAAATACAGCTTTAAAACCTTGGTTATAATGCAGTGGTTATGTTTTTAAAAGTTTTAAAATAATTAAACTATTCTGTTTAAAATAACTGGATCAAAACAGTTGAAAAGCATTTAAAATATAATACTGAGAATAAAATGTATTCCTTATTTTAAAAAAACGTCAGTAACAACCAGTTGACTGAAAAAAGCTTGGCTAAAATTAACAAAGCCTTTGCCTAGCAGCAAAAGGAGTGCACATAAGGGTGCAGACTATTCTTCTGTGGGAAGGTTCTAAGCATGTAAATAGCCACTGCAAAGGCCCTCACCGGCCATCCCTATGACAATGGTAGGACCAGGAGAAGGCCCTCATCCAAGAATTTTAAAAATGGCTCATAATTATCTAATGAATTCTTTGATTCCCACAACCTGTCTAAAGAGGACTGCTTCAGAGATACAAGCTTGACAATTTCATGTATCCAGGTATGTTTTGAGTCAAAACAGTTTTCAGCCTATTTAAAGCACTACAAAACTCAGCAAGATATAGCTATTTGAAGGATTTCATGCCTGGCATCCATATTTTTTTCTGCTTTTTGGGGGGCTATGTGGCTGCGCTCTGCAATAATTTATTCCTAACATTTCACCTGCATCTGTGGCTGAAATCTTCAGAGAATGGTATTGTGGAGGTGTGTGAGACATATATACTATTCCTCTTTGTTGAGAGGAAGTGATTTACATATTAATCTTTGTGTTGATCTGTTGGTGAATGGCAAGGGCTCAGAGTGGGAAGATATATGAGAAGGACTGTGTTTATTTAGTTAGTGATCCATTGTCTATTGGGAAACCCCCTGACCCTGGGTGATGTTCATTTGCATGTGCTGAGTCTTGATTTTGATGTTTCCAGGACTGGTACCCAAACTTTGTTTATTTTCAGGGTTTCTTCTTTCCTGATGAGGTTATCCAGGTGTTTATTGATTTCAATGGCTTCCCTGTGCATTCTGACCTGATAGTTGTTGGCATGGTCCAGAATTTCAGTGTTTTCAAATAGCATTTTATGCCCAGGTTGGTTTATAATGTGTTCTGCTGCTCCTGATTTCTCTGGCTGGCCCAGTCTGCAGTGTCTCTTTTGTTTCTTGACTCACATTTGAACACTGAGTTTGTAATCCCTAAGTAGACATGTCCACAGCTACACAGTATGAGGTAAACTCCTTCAGCTGTGAGATGCTCTCTCCTGTTCTTCACTAGGTGAAGCATTTGCTGGATCTTCTTGTTTGGTCAGTGTTTCCTCACCAGTTTCTCTATTTTGTCAGGGAGTCCTTTGATGTATGTTAAAAATACCTTCTCTTTGGGTGGTTGTTTTCCTTCACTCCTGTGGTTTTTTTTCTGGGTGTTGCAGCTCTTCTGATGTTTGAGATGGAGTAACCATTAACCTGTAGAATCCAGTTTAGGTGCTTCAGTTCATCTTCCAGGAAGTGGGGTTTGCAGATCCTTTTTGCACACTCTACCAGTGTTTTTATTGTGCTTCATTTTTGTCCTGGGTGATGGTTGGAGTTATTGAGTAGGTATCTGTCCATGTGTGTAGGTTTCTGTATATCGTGATGCCCAATCGTTGGTTTGGTTTACAGAAAACCAGGACATCCAAGAATGGCAATATTTCTTCCTTTTCTTTTTCCACCTTGAATTGGATGTTCACATGGATTTTGTCCAAATGGTTCAAAAACACGGTCATATTTTCTTCTCCATGGTTTTAAACGGTGAAAGTGTCTTCCACATATCAGAACCATGTTGTGGGCTTTTTTAGTACTGGGGCTTGCTTTTCAAAGTGTTCCATGTAAAAATTTGCTACCAAGGGGCTCAAAGGGCTTCCCATGGCTACTCCAACTCTCTGCTTTTAGGGAGGATACATACCAGCCTGTGGGCAGAGTCACGGCATAGTGTCCGCACACTCGATGCCCCACCCCCATTGTGCCATGATGCCAGGTGCCCTTCTAGATGGAGCGCAGCATCATGGTGTGACTCTTGCACACACAGCACAGTGTGGAAGGGGTGTCATCATGCCACCCTGTCATGACTATGATGCCCCTTCCAGGGAACAGAAAAGAAGCTGCTTTTCACAGCTTCTTTTTGTTTCCTCCAGAGGCTGTGGTGCATGGTTGCCACAGCCCCAATTCAGGATGAAAAGGGGTGGTTTCCCATCACCCATCTGTATAGCCCCTTAGAATCCATTGTCCCACTAGAAGTAGCTTGTGGTGAGGCAAGTTCAAACAGGACTGTGATGAAGGCAAACATCAGGAATAATTTATTCCAGAATGCAATCACATAGCCTGAAAAAACCACAAAAAAATTTAGCTATTTGGTTTGATAGAATAGTAGGACAAAAAATTATTATGGCGATATAAACATTAACATGTCTGAACATTTAGAGTTGTGGTAGAAAGAACTGTGTTAACATTCATCAGAATATTTACAACAGAATTTTAAAGACAAAATTCATAAAAAGAAACAATCCTTATCACTAGCTATTACCTTCTCTTGAGCAACATGTTTTTAATACCAAATCAGGTCCTTCTTGGAGGAGTTTGTTATACCCTTCCAATATTATTGGTGTATGTGGCTGACTTAACTGTTGCAGTTCTTGGATATTCACATTTGGAGTTATACCAATAGGAATAAGGTTGATATCAGTAGGTAGACGAGAGATGGTATCTGTGGCAGGGTTTCCAGTCACCATGTAAACCATTTGTGGTACTTGCCGTCTTCTTCTACTCTTTGTAATAAAGTTTTGTTCAGAGACAAAGTTGAGAGCCTTTCCAGTGTTGGTGGCATTGCCCCCATGGTATTTGATCTCTCTCACCGTTTCAATCACATCTTTCTTTGACTCCATTTCACTGAAGGAATACTCCACCGTGATTGTGAATGAGTACTGTATTATTGTAATATGAATGGTTTTTTTGTCCATATTCATTTTTTTGATTGTCTGAACAATAAATTCTTTGACCAAATTGAAATTCTCCCTGCCAACTTTGTCAGACCCTTCAATTAAAAAAACAATGTTGATCGGCTTGTGAATATTAGTAAATTCTGTTGGGATTGCCTCTGTTAACCCCCAATTTACTCCAGGTACTGTCATTGTAGTAGTACTAGGAACAGTTGCAGTAGGGTTAAGTGTAGTAAACAATACAGTGCTTACTTCAGGCACAAGACCACAAAAGTAATCAATTATTTCATCCCTGTGTTCCCTTAATTCAACTACGCTGTTCATTATGAAAGCCTTGTTCTCAGATGACTGCATTTCAATAAGTCCAATTTGTTCAATGCTTATGTGTGGTCCAAGCCCAACTGGTATCACAATAATTTTCTTCTTTTTCAGGAGTGGGAATATGCTCTGAATTCTCTTTGGATCTTTGCTAGCTGTAAGTAACACAGCTATTCTGGCAGCATTTGTCCTTGGAGCCTTCCCAAACACATGGAATACTACATATTTAAGTACTTCCGTTGCAGAGGCAACATCTCCCCCAGTGTATTTTATATTTTGAACAATCTTTCTCATTTGAGATGGCCTTTTAACATCTTTTAGACCAAGATAAATATGTGAACCAGTGCGATATTCCAGGATAGACAAGCGAATTCGTTTTTGGGAGATATGGAGTTTCTCCATGGTACTAATTATGAAAACTTTCAACTGCTCAAAATCACTCTCAGAAATCTTGTTGGAGCCATCAATCAAGAAGGCAAGGTCCATCATTTTGCTGCAAGAGTAGTCATAAATAATTTCATCATCTGGAGCAATTGTTGTTGTGGTAAGGATTCCATCACTCTCTCCTGGATCACATGAATGGCATGTCAAGTTTTGTCCTACACAATGGCTAGGAAAAAACACACATGAAAAGGAAGACAGTTTTTTAAAAATAGTTTTAACAGTACTATATCACTTACTACAGTTCACACCAAAGAAAAATTAAATGAAGCTTTTATTCATAGAATCATACAGTCATACTTAAACAGCCCACACACATGCAAGATACTTTTGGCCAAAAAGAGGGAGGCATTCTTATCTCTCAGCAGAATATATCCCTATTCACCAACCCCATGGAAAGGGCTTGGATGCTTTAATCTGATTTGCCAGTCACTGTTCCCATTCTGCTTCTTCCTATATATTTTTTGACCTGCCATGAAAACATCATAGAATCATAGAGTTGGAAGAAACCACAAGGGCCATCCAGTTCAACCCCCGCCATGCAGGAAATCACAATAAAAGCATTCCTGACAGATGACCATCTAGCCTCTGTTTAAAGACCTCCAAAGGAGGAGACTCCACCATTCTCTGAGGCAGTGTGCTCCACTGTAGAACAGCTCTTACTGTCAGGAAGTTTCTCCTAATGTCCAGGTGGACAGGGATGTAGCCAGGATTTTGGGAAGGGGAGGGGTTCCAGACTAAGTGCCACCATTATAATGAGGCTTGGGCGCAGCGGCACAGCAGCATGCACCATTCATTTTTCTAATGGAAGGGGGGGTCCGGACCCCAAGAACCCCCCCCCCTTGGCTACGTCCCTGAGGTGGAATCTCTTTTCCTGTAGTTGGCATCTATTGTTACGGGTCCTGTTCTCTAGAGCAGCAGAAAACAAGCTTGCTCCCTCCTCAATATGACATCCCTTCAAATACTTAAACAGGGCTATCATATCACATCTTAACTGTTTCTTCTCCAGACTAAACATAACCACGTCCTAAGTCTTTCCACATAAGGCACAGTTTCTAGACTCTTCTCCATTTTGGTTGCCCTCCTCTGGACACGTTCCAACTTGTCAACATCTTTTTTGAACTTCTGCACTCTGTTTATGCTATATATTAGTTGGGATTGGTATCATGCATTTAACAATATCAGCACCTATATTTGTCCAACATTAATCAATAACTAAACACACATAAGTCTAAAACCATCACTTATTAAAATTGCTTATTGAAACTGCTCATTATCCCATTCCACCACATTTTAAAACTCAAGCCTCCCTTTTCAGCCAATGTAGAAACATCCCACATACATTCCAGAGGAGCTACTTTTTCTACAAACCTTTTTAGCTCTTTTAATTCTCATTAACCTTTACAGCACAACCGCACAGTTTAAACCATCAGCATCAACAATATACTATCAATCCCATCTCTATTTAAAATAACTCAAACCAAATTCTGGCAGGAAAGAGTTAAACTAATGAATTCCTGACAAGAGGAAAAGTCAGGAAAACTAAAGTTGCAGAATAAACTCAGGCTTGCTAGAGAGGTTAAGAACAATAAAAAGTAGAATTAACACCATTGTAAAGGCTAAAGACTTCTTTTAAAATATAATAAAGGGGCTGTACAGCTGAGCGGTGGGATACTGCCCCTTTTTGCCCCAGATTGGTGCCACAGCAGCTGCATGCAGCAACACTGATCCACTCCCTATAGGAAGCAAAAAGAAGCTGCTCCAAGCAGCCTCCTGGAATGGGCGTCATAAGCGTCACAGAGCAGCATCATGACGTCACTTCTGCGCTGTGCCATGTGTACAGGCATGCACCAAGATGGCACCAGGGCAGTGCAGTGAGAACTTGGAGTGTGCAGACACTCAGCCCTTACTGTGTGTATGGGCCAGCACAAAGTGCCGTTCTGTACCGCCCCAAAGTATCAGAAAGAAAACAGATCAACAAGATCCTCATGTGAAGGAAAAGAAAGACAAGATGGCTCATCCATTCGGAGAAGTGAGAAGAGCAGAATCTGAGTGAGAACAAGAGGGAACAAGAAGAGGAAAGAGAGAAGAAGAACTAGAAGAGAGGGGAGGAGGAGGAGGAGGAGGAGGAGGAGAAGAAGAAGAAGAAGAAGAAGAAGAAGGTCAGACTGAAGAACAAGAACATCCAGAATAGATTATCCTTGATTTAAAACAGATCATAAAGAATAACAAGAGAGATGGATTTTTTTTTAACCTGGAACATCAGTTTACTAAACCCTAAATATAAGAGGAGACAAATACTTCATTATTTACAAAAAACTCAAATTTCTCATTATCTATCAGTTTGTTGATAACAGTATAACTATGCCATTGTTTCAATTTTTTTTTTCTTTTCCTAAATCTTGAAAAGGTTTTGTGGAATGAGGATGTGGTATTCGACTGTTGACTGTGCCAATGTTTTATAATACTTGATTATGCCAATGTCTTATAATAATGTGTGAATTCTGTGATATTTTGGAGGGTGGGACTGTATGTGAGGCTTGGAGTACTCTTACCAATGATCCACAACAACTTATTGCAAAACAAGAAAGTTTATTGTAAGAAACACTGCAGAAGTATCCTGGTACACGTCTTCGCAGAATCTAAATCCCAGCAGGCAAGCCCCAGAATAAAACCTCCAGTAGCACCCACCCTTTTTCCCCAGATGTTCCCCACACCACACACTCTTGGCTAACACCAGGGTAACTTCGCACCTTTTAGCCTTGAAGACCAGGCTTCTTCACACCCGTTATCTCTCCTGCATACAATCCCTTAGTGGGTCCCAAGCCAGACCTTCACATTCCCTCTAATATTCCCACACTACCATGGCAGAACTACCAACTAGATCTATACGTTAACATAGACAGGAATTATATATATGAACTACATGCATTTTTGGAAATATATATATGACTGGAAATGTTTAACAGTGTATTAGATCTTAAGGGTTCTGACACTGTAGGCATTCTCCCCTCCTACTTAGATATATAGAAGATATAGATCTTCGTTCGGAGTAGAATGTAGATATATTTGTGCTATGGCAGTCCACCTGATGTTACATGTTTTGTATGTTTGCCATATTTTGGTGCTGGCCATGTGCCGTAATAAATTCATTCATTCATTCATTCATTCATTCATTATCTACCTCCAAAAATGCATATTAGAGTTAAAGATTTGAAATATTTGAGAAATAATAAATTGGAAGAGAGAGCTTTGCTGTGGCCACAAATAAAAAGAAAAGCAGGACAGTTGTGTATGTTAACAATAATTTACCAGCGAAAGAATTGTTCAAAGATCTAAATGAATTTTGAACAACGAAAGTCAATACAAATGCAAGAATACTTGGACAAATATCTAGGACAGAATATCCCTAAACTCTTAGAGTAACAAAAGAGGGTATTAAATCAACCAATATTGGTTGAATATTATTTTACACAGAGAAAATCTTTCCTGTGCAGAAATCAGTGGCCTGTTCAAATGACCAGTTACAGACTTGTGTTCAGATAACTAATAAAGCACTTGACTGTTTTTTCAATCTAAACAATTTCCCCCCAAGCACAGATTTAGCTACCTTGCTGCAGATGGAATTGTTTAGTCCATAGGCAGCATGTATCCAGCCTGTTTCTGCTCTTTTGGAACCCGCATCAACCAACCCAAGCTTAACTCTCCTCCCAAACTTTTTTTCAGTTGAAAAAAGAAGGAATATGTGCATGAATGAGCCTTGTAATTCCAAGTTCTATTCTAATCAAACCAAGATCTGAAACTCACTTTGAATTATGGTTTCATTTCCTAATTAAATGAAACCATTGATTAGCTCTTAATGTCATTAATAACATTTCCCTCAACTGCAGTGAAGGTGAGAGAAAATGGAATTTCCCCTGAAGAGGAGATAGTTCGAAGGCCAAGCATTCATAATGAGATCATTCTTAATTTGTTTAACAATGGTGTTACATCTGCATTAGTCTTCTGTGATTTTCTGAGACCAACAAAATATTGGTAGAAAACCTTGCTGGACTATTTATTCAGCTTCTGGTATCATATAGAAGTATTACAAAAATTCAATATTGTAATTTATGTTTATACATTTCTTCTCTTCCATCCCCTCACCTTGCCCACCCATCTACATTCAGAAACATTTTCTATTTTACCAGGATTTGCAGATATGTATATTTTCAGGGTTCAAAATGATCCTCTTCCCATGAGGAATCCTGCGATCTCCTAATTCACACACTGGACATTCTTCAAGATCAACACAGGTTCTGGAAAGTTCATCAAGTATTTTTCCTGTTTCACAACAATTGCAAAAACAAAGCTTTTCAAAATAAAAGCAACTCATGAGCAACATAAAATTTCAAATATGTAGTCTCTCTTGAAAGCTTGGGAGAGCTATTTCACATTAGTTATGATGCCTCTCAACCACTTTTCCAGATGTGATGTACTGTTTTGCTGGTGGTGGGAGAAAGATAACAAGGAGCAAAGAGTTGCATTGCAACTATATTGTGAGAAAACCGAAAGCAGTGAGAAATGACTAAAATAAAAGAAAGAAGAAAGGGACTAGGACATGAATAGTAGTTAGGAATTGGCAAGCCAAGTTACCAAATAGTAACAACAACAACAACAACAACAACAACAACAATAATAATAATAATAATAATAGTATTTATTTATAACCCACCTTTCCCTGTGTTGGATCAAGGTGGGTAACAGCATATAAAAAGAGAAAACAACAATATCAAAAGTATTCGAATTGGTCCGAAGAGAAACAATTTAGGCATGCCGAGAGTGAAATTAGGGGATCAATTTGGGAAGGCCCATTGGAAGAGATCTGTTTTTATTGCCTTCTTAAAGTCCTCGAAAGATGTTAGTTAACAGATCTCATCCGGCAGATCTTTCCAGATTTTTGGAGTGGCAGAAGCAAATGTCCTCTGGGAGGTAGTTACTAGTCTAGTTCTCTTTGACTGTAGTAGGTTCTTCCCTGAGGACCTGAGAGTGCAGAAAGGATTATATGGGAGGAGGCATTCCCTCAGGTAAGCTGGACTCAAGCCATGTAGGGCTTTATAGGTAATAACCAGCCCCTTATACTGTGCCCAGAAGCAGCCAGTGTAGGGATTTTAAGATAGGTGTGATAGAATCAAACTTGGAACTCCCAGTCACCAATCTGGCTGCCGTGTTTTGGACCAGTTGCAGCTTCCAAACATGGCATAAGGGTTGCCCCATGTAGAGCGCATTGCAGAAATTGAGACAAGAGGTTAGCAGCAAATGTACAACAGTTTCAAGGTTTTCCTGTTTCAGGAAGGGTCGTAACTGGCGTATCAGTCTAAGCTGATAACAGGCACTCCTGGCTGTCGTGTCAACCAGGGACAACAGGTGAAGTGACAAGTCAAGGAGCACCCCCAAGCTACAAACACAGTCCTTTAGGGGAAGTGTGACCCCGTCCAGTACTGGAGAGCTTATCACCATTCCTGGATTTGGATTGCCTATAGCGAGTACCTCAGTTTTATTTGGATTCAATTTAAGTCTATTTTCCCTCATCCAATCTATTACCGACTTCAGACAGTCATTCAGAGGAGAGATGCCATCCTTAGTCACTGAAGCAGTCCAAGACATGGAGAAACAAATTTGAGTGTCATCAGCATACTGATAACACGCCACTCTATGTCTCCAGATGATCTCACCCAGCGGCTTCATGTAAATGTTGAAGAGCATTGGCGACAGTATCGTGCCCTGAAGGACACCCGATTTGAGCTCCCTCTTGGCCCAGCAACTGTCGCCAAGTGACACCATCTGGAATCTGCCCGGCAGATAGGACCAGAACCACTGCAAAGCAGTGCCCCCGAGCCCTAACCCTGTTAGGCGTTCCAGAAGGATACATGGTCTATGGTATCAAAGGCTGCTGAGAGGTCCAAGAGCACCAACAGGGCCAAACTTCCCCTGTTGATGCACAGACGGAGATCATCGAGCAAGGCGACCATGGTAGTTTCCATTCCATATTCTGACCTGAAGTACAACTTGGCTTTCCAGTTCCCAGAGACCAAAGATGTGTGAAGGACAATTAGAGTACGCCCTCTGTATCTGCAGACATGGATTTCAGCATCTGCAAATGGCAAGCCCATGGGAGGGCAACAGAGGAGGAGGAAGAGGAGGCAGCAGGTAAGAGGAGAAGGAGGGAGGAAGGAAGAGGTGGAAGCCATGGGAGAGGGGATAGGAGAAGGAAGAAGGAAGAGGAGGAGAAGATAGGAGGAGGAGGAAGGAAGAAGCGGCAGGTGTGACGTGTCGCGGCGTCTATGATGTCGCGAGTCTGCCCCTGGCGCCTCGTAACGTCATAGAGGCGCCGCTTAAAGAAGCTCCATTTTGGAGCTTCTTTTTTGCTCCGTAACGGAGCTGTGCAGTTTGGCTGCTGCGGCTCCCTTACGGAGCAAACAGCGGCGGCGGCAGATCGCCACAAAGCGGCGGTTTATAACCCACCATAGTTTACCTGAAGAAGACTGTGCTAGTGAAACAGAAAAAAAATAATTCCTAGGTTCTTCTGCCCTGCTGGTATCTTCACAATACCACCTATGTCAGTTTGGATTCGGGCCAGTAACCTCACTGTGACCAGTGACAACTACCACTATTGCTACTACTACACACCCTTCAGCAGTGGAATAAACAAATCTAATTAATGATCAGGAACCTAAAACCTAAAAGACAACGTTGTCCCTTTGTGTTTAAAAAATTATAACAATTATCTGTTTGAGGGTAGAAGCTAGGAATTCATAATAAGACTCCACTAAAGTAAATATACTTACCTGGAGGACAGTGTGCATGGCATCCTTCAACACATTTCACTGGACACATCACTGAATCAAAATGTTGGCATGTTTTTGGACAGGCAGGACCACAGCTGTTGTATCTCCATTCACATTGGTATCCTTCCACTTCTCTATTCATGTCTTCACAACTTTGTGCTAGAAAATGTACACAAATGTACATAAAGAACAGATAAAACCTTTTATTAGAGAATATTTAGAAGTACAGTTTAACACAGAAACAATAGATAGTATATATCAAGTCCGAAGAATGCAATTGCAAATAAAATATATGTAGTAAAATAATGATATACAAAAAAATAAAAAAATAAAGCAAATTTCATTCCTAGGATAAGTTAAATTATTAAAACATATTTTAAATAAAAAATAGACCCTACTAGGGAGACTATATATATATATATATATATATAAATTTTACTTTTAGATCACTAACATATCCAAACAGTTACAACTTATAATGGATCCCTCTATACCGCACCTGTAGCTGATTCCTCATATTGATGGTAGCCTGAGATATGCTCAATGTAAATGTCTCAGGACCATCTAATGGTATCTGACACCATTAGCTTGCCCATGAATTTTGTATAGTGATTTCCCACTCCACAAACCCTCAGAACATGTTCATTAGTTGGATCCCAGGAACCCAGGGCTCCAAGAAGCAATGCCTGAACATAGACGTCATACCCCTTTTGTCTCAGTACATCAGCCAGAGGGGTGTACTTCTGATGTTTACATTCTCTGACCTTCATGGCTGCTTCCTATTTTCAAAGGGTATGGTGACATCCACAATAGTAATATTCTTATGGTCTTAATCTGTGATTACTATGTCTGGTCTCAGCTGACTATTTGTCCTGATTTAAAGATATGGTGCCCATTGAAGCTGGGACAGCTTTAGCTAGTTGATTCATCACAGCATCATGCAGATGTTTCCAGGCAGTCAAGCGAAGGGGACAGTTGTAGAGCACATGTGGCAATGTGTCATTTGAGTGGCCACAATGGCAGCAAGGTTTATCATGGTTACCAGATTTAATGGCACCATTGAGAAGCACAACATTCAAGTGAGCCCAGTAAACAAATTGCCATTCAGTAAAATGAGTGAAATCTCCAATGGTATAAAGTGATTGCTTGCATCCCATTGTGATGTCACCTCAAAAACCTTGCCCTAGTCAGGCTTGCTCAAAAGTGTGATGGTATATTTCGCCCTTAGAAGTTCTTTCAGTGAACTTTCTAGCAAATGTCTACACTTGATCTTAGCCAAAAGAAACAATAATAACATTACTGGGGGAAATGGTAAAATCATATTTTACATTTTATATGTTGATAGCAGCAAGATTAATATATGCCTGATATTTAAAATCAAATAAGGAAGTAAAAATTAATGAATGGTTAATAAAATTATATGAGCTGATGGAGTTAGATTTACTTTCTAAAATACTTAAGAAGGACTCAAAGGACATTAAAGACTGGGAAAAGGTTTATGTTTATATTAGGGGAAAATGCGCAAATATAGCAACCACTGGAATCTTGGATAAATAAAAATTATATATGTGTTTGAATATTTTTGTTTCTTCTTCCAAATTCATTTAACAAATTTTAATCAGAAAAGAAAAAATGTGGAATGAATTATTGGTTTAGAGTTAAATTCATTAAAAAAAGAGGATATCAACTGAAAATATTCTTCCCTTGAGATGTTAAAAATAAAATAAAAGAATGTGAGAGTAATTATAAAGGACATAAAGAAAAATAGAGCAGCATGGTTAACAAAATTGGGAATGGTAAAAACTGAATTTACCAAGAATTCTCATTAGTTCTCTAAAAATTATAATGTACAAATTGTAATTTTTAGAGACCTAATAGGAATTCTTGGTAAATTCAGTGTTAGTATTTTATTGTCGTATTGACTGTAAATTGTAAAAGTTTCATTTAAGGTTGTAATCCCGCCTCGATCTGTGGGAGAGGCAGGAGGTATAAATAAACTATATTTATTATTATTATTATTATTATTATTATTATTATTATTATTATTAAAAATGGATAAAGAAATAAGATACGCAGGAGGGGAAGGATAAATGAATTGATGTAAAGGAGTATTTAGGAAGTAGTGAAAGGGTTGTTTTGTGCTGCTACTCATTCTTAGTAATTTATGTTTTTGTGTTTGGTACAAATATGTTGAAAGTATGGATGTAAAATGTATGTCAAATTATTTTTAAAGTTAATAAAATATATTTAAAAAGAAATGTACAGAAAGAAACAAATGAATACTTGTTAAATTTAATAATAATAGTAATAATAAGTATAATAAGTATATTATATGCTTTGGTGTATGTAGAAATTGTTGTAAAGGAGGATTACAAACAAGTAAAAAAGTGAAGGTTAAATACTAAGAAAACTGTAGAAAAAACGGGAAAGGAATGGCAAGAAACATGGGAGATAAATGATAAAGATGTGACAAAAGGGTTGTTATGGGATACTATGAAGGCAGTTAGAAGAGGAATATGCTTTAGGATTCTATGGCGGTTCTATGATTATTTGAATTCTATGACAATGAAGGTGATATACATTCATTCTGAAAAATAGATTGCATCTCAGTTATATAAAACTTACAGCACAGAGTTGGTGACCTCCAATGAACTATTGCTCCTTTCTGAGCACAGGCATGAGCATAAGCAGCTATGGCATCACAGAAGCAGGCACAATCTCCAATGGATTCACAAGTACAAGTGTCATACATGCAGATATCTATATATGGTTCAGGATCTATCTGCAAAAGAAGTTACAGTTGCCAAATTTTCTCCTTCATTAATCGTTTTCCATTACATTCAGGAAGAAATTCACTTTCTCACATACACATAAAAGACCTTTTCTTGGAAAGCCTTATCTTTCTTACTCTCATTCCTTCTAAAACTGTACCATGAGCCCTTGGTATCTACTCAGGCTTGGTTCCAGGACCCACCATGAGTACCAAAATCTGTGGATGCACAAGTCCCATAATATATAATGGAATAGTAAAATGGTGTCAATATAAAATGGCAAAATCTAGGTTTGCTTTTTGAAGCTTTTTTTAAAATGCAAGCTGAGGATGGTTGAATCTGTGTGTACAGAATCTATAGATACTAAGGGCAAACTGTACTGTAGGCAAATCTTTGACCATCTAACCTTACCCAGTGGGGTCTCTAGACTCCCCCACCCTTTCTAAGTTTTCAGCATCTGATTGTGAATTTAACAGACACATAATTAAATACACTTGGTTGCCATCTTGGTTAACCATGCAAAGTCTGGGAACATCTGCTCTCTGGATACAGGGGTTTCATGGGCGCGTTACAGACAGCCCAGAAGGGGCAGTCTCATGCCACTGCTGGTTGCTGCATCCAGGAACCGCAGCATCCAAACCGTGCGGTTCCCAGACGCAGGAAAGAAGGAGCGCGAAAATCGCACTCCTTCCTTGGCCTTGGAAGAGACGCCGCAAGGCGCTAGTCGCGCACTAGCGGCGTCACTTCTGCCGCACGACGTGCTGACACAGAGCGTCCGCTATGTCAAAATGGCGGCGGCCGTGTGGAATGGCTGCCACCATTTTGATGTAGTTATTACGCGCGAGGGGCAAGGCGGTCAGGAAGCGTCTCCCCTCGCGCGTAATGACGGCGCCTCATGGGCCCGTCTGTAAAACATGGCGTTCCTGTCATGACAGGAACATAGGAAAATACTTCATACTGAGCCAGACCATTGATCCATATATTGTCATTTCTTTCTTTTTAAAATTTTTTAATTGATTTTAGTTTCAAAAACAAACACAAACAAAACAAACTAGCACATATAATATAAATCAATCTTTCAAAATATCAACCTACACATATTATCTCCTTATAATTGTTCTACCTACACCTTTAAGACCTATCCCTACTTGCTATATCATCTTATAGTTTATATACTGTTAATTCATCACAATCTCACCCTTCTTCACCTTTCTTCATTCATTCTTCTTTATCTTACATACATCTGACTTCCTTCCTCTCTTGTTTGTCTATAGTTTTTGTTTTGTATCCCTTTTATTATAATCCTTAAATGTTTCTTTTTAATATTTTTTTATGTTCTTATGCTTTATATTTCCAAACAACATACCTTATTATCCTAATATATTTTGTGCACCCAGCTTATCCTTAAAGTATATCACAATACTGTCTTATTATGATCTTTGTCCTCAGTTCGTATACACCATTTTTACACAGTATATATCTTACATTAATCTTAATAAATTCACGTTATTCACATTATTCTGCATATTCTCACACAGATCATTGGCTCATCCCTACTCTACTATAAATGTACTACCCCATTGCTCCTTCATATATTCATATATATGACGCCAATCTTCCTTAATTTTTTCCAATGTTTTGTTTTTTAAAACTTGCGTCAATGTATCCATTTCTATTATTTCTAATAATTTCATTGTCCAATCTTCTTTACTTGGGATATCCTTCACTTTCCATTTTTGTCCCAATAACATTCTTGCTATTGCTATCTTATAAAAAAGCATCCTTCCATACTTTTTTCCAATTTCATTTTCGAAAATTCCCAATAAAAAATATTTGGTCTCATTTCTAAATTAATTTTAAACATTTTACAAATTGTTTTTTTATTTCCTTCCAGTATTTTTTAACTTGTTTACCATTCCACCAGAAGTGTATGAATGTCCCTACTGCTTTACCACATTTCCAGCACTTGTTGCTCTTATTTTTATATATTAAGGCTAATTTTTCTGGGGTTAAGTACCACCGGTAAAACATTTTGTACCACTTTTCCTTTATTGTTTGAGAGGCTGTTTATTTTAATCCTTTAGTCCACATAAATTCCTATTGGTCCAATTGAATATTATATCCTAAATATTTTGCTCATTTACCATGGTATCCTTTACAATTTCATTCTCCATTTCCAATTCCAATAGTTTTCTAAGTAAAGTAAGTAAGTAAAATTTTATTTGTATACCGCCTTTCTAAGACCAAGGCGGTTTCCAACATTCCACATAACAATAACAATATGACAATATGTCATATTGATAGGAAAATTCTATACAATTTTCCTATCAATTTTCCATTCTCTTCACACAAAGGTTTTTCTAGATCCGATTTACTTTCTTCCTAAGTGTAAGGGAAGCTTGCAAGGTGGGGGAAGTAAGAAACTAATGTAGTTGGTGCCAGCTCTACTGAACCTTTTGCTTTATCTATCATGCCCAAAAGCTCCATTTGTCACTTAACAGTACTCACACTTTGGACAGCCTGCTGTGTAAAAACTTTACTTAATAATAACAACATCAACAACAACAACAACAACAGATGAAGACTACTTGGCCACTTTGTGAAAGTTTCCAGAAGTTTCCCTCATATCCTTGACTGTTCCCATCTCTTATTCTTTAGGTAGGTTTTCACTCTATCACCTGCTAGTAAGATCAAGAAATTCAGCAGGAGTAAAGATCTGTATCAGCTCCATTGAAGGGTTACTTAATCTGTTGTTGGGGTAGTTGAATTTGAATTTATTATTATTACGGCATACAGCCAGCATAAAGTAGTTGTTGGTGTAGTAAATGATTACTAGGATCAATAATAGATGGTTCCCAGGCACTGAAGCTGAAAAGATAATGTATTAAGTATATATGAAATTGCTTACCATTTTTCTGCAGTCTTTGAAGAGTTCACTGTTCAAGATGCTACATGAAGTCTCTACCATCACTTGTTTCACAATATTACCATTGCACAGAGAAGAAACAAAGGTTTGCTCCTGAAAAAGCTCAACGAAAAGAAATACTATTGTTATTTATGTATGTATTTAATATTTATCTAACACAATGGCAATGTTGTTAATGATCAATTCAAGGAAATTCTGGGTATATCTCGACAAGGAGGAAACAGAGCTGACATTTTATTTTATGAAGAAAATGCAAGCTGAACTGGTTGTGGTTGGAACTTCTCTCAGGTATAAAAGCAACCCAAAGTTTCCAACACTAGATGGGTGATACAACCAGTTAAATGTAGTCCAAAATTTACTTCCAGTTAGTGTATGGCAGGCAGTTGGACTGAATGGATCTTGTCATCTCTTCCAACTCTGTCTTTCTATGTAAAGAAGTAAGTGTAAATAAAAGCATAATTGATTTCAGTGGGAGATATTTAAAGCATATGCCTAATTCTAATATGGAAATAGATGGCACTTAAAAAAATACTTTGCTTGGGATGGATTAGGCATTAAAAATAGAAGTAGGAACAATTATTATGAAGGCTACAAGCTTTGATCAACATAATTTGTAGATCGGTCAATGGATTTGCTGAATAAGTGGAATGTGCCAATCATAATTTGCTAATAAGTAGGTTTGCAACTATTTCAGATTTTAAGTAGCGCTGCTTCTAAATTTGTGCTAAACATGTTATTTAGTTTAACCCTTAGAATGTGTTCTTTTTGTGGAAATATATAGCAACTTAGATGTTTTTCCAAGTCATTCTCACCCAGTTATATATCGGTGACACATGCTCATAAGTCAAGCCATGCTTACAACAGAAAGATGCTCCCTTCTCATGATTAATACTTAAAAATACCTTTCTGACATCAGCACATTGTGAATTAACTTTCCAGGAATTCCCAAAGTAATTTGGATCCACCTCAACCTCTTTTCTGCTGCTTGTCATGTCATTGTTTTGGATGCCATCAAAATTCCCACACAGGCCACATACTTGATCCTTGCAAAGAAATAAACCACAAGAATAAAAATTTCTTCGACTTATGCTATGTACCGCACAATCAAAATTAAATTTGCTATTGTGTGTTACAGTCAGAGTACTTTGAGAATTCAATGTTTTGGTTTGTCAGAGAAGCTCAGGACAGATGCATGGGCTAGGGGTGCAAGGAAGGGTTGCTTTCTTTTGCTCTCACAACATTCTTAGTTGAGTGATCAGCACAAGGTCACTCAATGCACTTCATGGCTTACCAGGGAACTCAAACCCATACTAGAGATCTAAATATTTCTGGAAATGTCAAAGCTATGGAAAATAACCTTTTCACTGCATTCTTCTCATGGAAAAAAAGAAGAAGAAATTGAATGGAAATGCATGCAATATTTTCTTATAAAATCTAACTCTGATAGGTTTGATTTTTTTTCTTATTAAACCTAAACCTGTTTTTCTACTTTAACAGAATAAAATCAATCAATTAAAACTCACTATATAAGATTCGACTATCTGACATATTTATGAAATTTACAGAACAATTCTACCTTTTTTTTCTCTATACCCTCTCCCTCCCCAGTATTTTTCTAGGCTCCATTTTAGGCAAAACCTGTTCCAAGACATTAAATATAAAACAAAACTATGCATGCTTATTCAGACATACGGCTCTTTTTTCTGGTTGAATTTGCTACTGGCTGTGTGCAGAGACTGTGTGTAGAGGACTGCAGCCCAAGCAGCACAAATGCTTTGGTTTTGTAAATGTAAATCACAATTCTCAAGTGCTTGAGAAAAAAACTGTGGGCTACTGTATCTCATGCTACCTATGCACACTTATTTTTGTTGTCACCATCTGAGAAGCAGGAAAAATACAAGCTGAAAATAACCACCACATATTTTAGAGAAACAAAAGAACAAAAATAATCAAAAGGAGTTGGTCTGCATACATAGGTGTGAATCATAAGTTTAAGAAGTAGGCTTGGCTCAGATAGCGATAGTCCAACTTCCCTTTGAGTTCCCAGACTTTGTGGAAGAGGTCTCTCATTCTTCCTTTTTTGTTGTTGTCTTCTCTTTCTCTGTATTCATCATTTCTTTTCCTACTAGTCATTGTGCTGATTTTGTCCATATCACTCTGTTGTTTTGCTTCTCTTTCCTTTACTGCTTGAAACATTTTGTCTGTTATCCATTGTTTCTTCTTTTTCTTTTTGACTGCTAGTAGTATCTTTATGCTTTCTTCCTTAATTATGTCATGGCTTCTGACCATAGTTCTTCTGGTTCTTGGTTGATTATGCTTAATAGCATGAATCTATTTCTTAAATTGTCAATAGCGCTCAGGTCATATTTTGGTATAAAGACTGGTTTTGTTTTCTTCTCTGTTTTCTTCTAATTTTTTATATAAGCAGTTTGTGATCTGTACAACAGTCAGCACCTGGTCTAGTTTTAGTGACCAGAACTGGATTTCTCCATCTTTTGCTTCCATTGATATAACCTGTTTCATTTGTGTGTGTCTATGTCTGTGTCTCTGTGTATACTACCCCTGTTGAACTCAAAGAAGGAGAGAGTGACTGTGACTCATTTACTCTCACTCTCTCCTTCTCTCTTTGTCTCTCTCTTAAACAATCAAATAAAAAATATATTAAGTAATAAACTAGATTGTACTTACTTTGTAATTCTCTTTCAAGATAACAGTAATTCCCATATCTTGATCCCAAACTAGAGAAATCCCTCTACCCAGTAACAAAATGTAGTAGCGCCCAGACTTCAGAACTTCGAAGTTGATTTCTTCTCTTGGAGACCTCAAGATGTTAACCTCATTAAGAAAAAAAAAATACAAAGACTCTAGTAGCATGAATCTATATTAGTCTCTGAGACTGCATATTCACACTTTACATATATGATCAAACAGCCAACAGTAAATTTGTTATAGATTGGGATAAATTTCAGGACTACTTAAAACAAAGATTTGATGACTTCATGATATCTGGATTTATTGAATAAAGAGTTCATTTATATTATTCATGGGAGGGAAGAATATATACCAGAAGAATTCATAGGAATATTGAAAAGTGGTGGAAATGAATTATAATTTCTCTTTTTATGTTTCCTTAAGAAATGTTTACAAGAAAAATATAATTTCTCTGTATAGCTATTATTTTGGCAGTCAGGAGGTTTTTTTATTGTTAAATAATGTTGATGTATTTCCATATATGTATAAGCGAAGAATATCCATATGTTTGAATATATGTTTATAACTTCATTTTTGTTTGTATGGAATGTGTTTTGTTGTATGGGCATATTACATTATCTACAAATATTTAATAAAAAAATATATTTTTAAAAAAATGTTCTTAGAAATCAATTCAAGATTCCCTAGGATAAAAGGACTTTTAAAAACAGATAACATCTTTTAGATATTAAAAATAAATGAATTAAGAGAAATGGACAGATTAACATGCATGATGGAAAATAAATCAGTGGCAAAATTGGACAAGGAGTGGTCCCCAGTTTTACTGTACTGGGAAAAAACAAGGGGAATAAGAAAAGAATTATTGGAATATAGATAGAAAGATATTTAAGAATGAATATGGAAAGAATAAAAGAGCAATAGTCAACTTAGAGCAGTAAAATGTAGTAAGATCTGAAGAAAATCAAGAAATACAATAAGAATAAATGAGAATTCATCAAACAGGAGATGAATTAATGGTTAAGAGAGATTAACAGCTATACAGAAACAGAGAAGGAACATAAAATCTGGCCACAGAACCAAAAAAGGTTCAAATGAATATATTGAACAGGAATTTATTTAAGAATGTATATAATAATATGCTTAATTTAGACATTGTTTATTGTTTTGCTTTGTTTAGTTGTTTAATTAGATGAAGAAGAGTGTGACGAATGGTAGAAATAGGGATACACTTGTCTAAAAAAAGGAAAGCTGTAAGCAAAACATATTTGGGGGAAGTCAAATATACTGAAATATGATAACAACAACTTAGGAATGCATGTAAGATTTATTTTTATAATATATTTGTATTTTTATTTTAATTTTTTTAAAAATTGTAAAAAAACAAAACAAAAACACATTTTGCATAAATGTCCATCCTTTGTATAAATGTTCTTGCCCGCTGGAATTTCAAAAAATGTCAATTCCTATACTGTAAGAGAGGTGTCATTTTAATCACTCAGTTTTCTGCATAGCAGCAAGAAGGGAAATAAACTTCCTGCCCACTTTGAGGGATGAGATAATAAAATAAAAAGTTTTACATCCCTGCTTGTTTTATGCTTTCCAGCTTCCCATATGTTAAACAGATAGGAACAAGTATATATAAAGTACTATTGTGAATTCATTATTAATTCAACTCTGCAGTACACTTAACACACTGTCTCTGCCAACCAGGAACATTTTAGCAGATCTTTTCAGCAAGCTCTAGATTTCCAGTATAATTTCCCTCTCTTCTAGTGCCATTCCAATCAAACTGTAAAACTATTGCATTATGAATGTGGAATGTGAAACAATTTCCAGAAGATAGTAGTTACCATCCAGCAAATGCCAACAGACTGGCTCCTGTTGCTTACTATCTTATGCCAAACTACGTAAGAACAATTTTGTAATGTGTCAGTGGGACCCAACTCTCAGGGGGAAAAGTACTGGACTTTTGGCTCACTCATTCAAAAACAATGGTTTTCATGTCAGATATAAGAAAACATCTAAATACATATTAATATAATACCTTTATTAAGCCAACCCAAAATGGCATGAAAAGAAAAAAAAATGTGTGCAAGCTTTCATGATTTGTGATCTCTACATAATGTGT
>NC_056526.1:101380032-101413582 GCF_019175285.1 Sceloporus undulatus
TAATAATAATAATAATAATAATAATAATAATAATAATAATAATAATAATACAGGCATGGGACTGGAGAATGAATCAGAGTTGTGGTTGAAGAGTCTCCATGATGTCATTAAGTGAAATGAGGGAGGGGTCATTAGACATTAAAATGAGGCTTGAGGAAAGGAATGTAATGGTTTTAGATTTCACTTGGGGTAATCCCAGGAATGCTGAAAGCAAGCAAGAGAGAAAGGTTTAGTATTACATTTTTGAAAGAAAGAATCAAGTTGTAATCTCAGAACTGTTTTCATTATGAACAATGCACATATTTATCAATGGAAAGCACTAATAACAGAAAGTAACTTGTTAGTCATTATATTATTAAGGATGGAAGTAATTTTACATGCCTATGTTGTTGTTTTATTTTATTTTTATTTTTAAAAAAAGCCAGATTGAAATGTGTGGAGACTAATGATGGAATTTTAACTCAGCTATGGCCCAGCTGTAAAGGGTTAGGGTTAGGTATAAAGCTGTCAGATGACATGTCCTTTCAGACAAAAGATTTCATTAGTTCAGACAGTGGACTAATGTGTCAAAACAAGGGATAAAAATAATATTTGGAAATCATAGAATCAAAGAATCATAGAGTTGGAAGAGACCACAAGGGACATCTAGTCTAACCACCTGCCATGTAGGAAATCATAATCAAAGTATCCCAGACACCTGGTCATCCAGCACCTGCTTAAAGACCTCCAAAGAAGGAGACTCCACCAGACTCTAAGGGAGTGTGCTTCACTGTTAAATAGTTCTTACTATCAGGACGTCCCTCCTAATGTTTAGGTGGAATCTGTTTTCCTGTATTCTGAATCCATTGCTCCATGTCCTATTCTCTGGAGCTGCAAAAAAACAAACTTGCCCCATCTTGATTAAGATATACTTTCAAATATTTAAACAGGGCCATTATACCAGCTATTATCCTTCTTTCCTTCAGGCTAAACATACCCAGCTCCCTAAATCATAGAACATGATTTTTATAAGCTAAATGAAGGTATGAGCAATGATAAATATATACACATATTTATATTAAATAATATAAATTGTGAAAACTGGAATGTAATATCAATAGACATTGTTATTATATTATGTGCCATGTACTGCTCTTGTTTTAAGAATAAAGCTGTTTAAAAAAGAACATGGTTTCCAGACCTTTTACTATTTTGGTCACTCTCTTCTGGACACACTTCAGACTGTAAACATTGTTTTTGAATTTTGGTGCCCAGAAGAGTATTCCAAGTGAGGCTTGATCAAAGCAGAATAAAATGATACAACTACTTCCATTCATCTAGAGGCTATGGTCCAAAACACACAGCAGAAATAATACAGTTTGAGACCACTTTAACTGCTCTAGCTAAGTGCTAGAGGATCCTGGGAATTGTAGTTCATTGTTGAAGCAGAGCTCTCTGACAGAAAAGGCTAAATGTTTCTAATAACTACAGTTACCAGAATTCCCTAGCATTGAGCCAGGGCAGCTAAAGCAGTCTCAAACTGGATTATTTCTGTAGTATGTTCTGGACCTATGTTTCACATTACCTTTTTTAAGCTGCAGCATCACACTGTTTACTCATGTTCAACATGTGGTCTACTGGAACTTCTAGAGCTGTGCATTTCATTTTTTCTGCCAAAGTTAGTTCCTTACATTTCTCACAGTTGAAATTCATTTTATTAGCTTTGGCTCAGCTCTCCCTTAACCTATTGCCAGTCACCTTCACAGTAACCTTGATTTTGTCAAAAGAAAACATCCAAAGATGTATAATAAATCTCTACCATGTCACCTGTTTTCAATGCAGAATTTCCTGCTTCAGGTGTCTGTTGATATTTTTTTTGTTTAATACAAAAGAAGAGGACAGAGGACAGAAGAACAGGTCAGAGAGCTCATACCATCAGTTTCTGGAAAGACCACCAAAAGTCTGAAATAATTCAATTTGGATAACTCACATACACCCCAACACAAATTCCAAGAGCCAACGTTAAGATTAATGTATACTCAGAGGAAGAAAGTGAAAAGGGGGGTGTGTGCGTCAGCAAACTCAAAATAGGTCCTAATATTTGTGGATTTATATCTGATTTTTAACATTATTTCATTTGTTGAATGTACAGTGATTTGAGCCTTTAAAAACCAGTATGTACAATACAAAACTAAAAAGGAATGCATTTTTAACAACTTAAAAAAAACATTTTGAATGGAAATGGTTGGATTAACTTTTTTTATATTTAAGCAAAGAAACAAAGCAGAATTGTATGGCTTCATGTTTCACCTCAAACCTGTTTGCAAAGCTCCAGTATCCCAGGGACAATAGAGCACTTTTTGATGTTTAGGTAATGGTAATTCTATATCACTCTGGAGGTCTATGTAAAATGAATGCAGGGACATTCTTGGCTGTTACAATGTCTAAGGCAAACAGCTGAACTCTACCCTCTAAAAAGGGGAAAGGTTTTTTTCTTTCTTTCTTTTTCTCAAGAGAAAATAGAAGTTGAGAACGGACCCTTTGATTTATTCTGCATAACATGTGGCTAAAGGAGGGTGGAGTAATGGGGCCATCTAGTGACTTTTTCTCCATCTAAGAATTGTTTTAACGGATGGATAAATATTTGAAATTCATCCAGATTCTTTAACAGAACTCATTATCTAAATTAAGGAATTATATCTAAGTGAAATAATCTGATGGCCTGCTGCCTGTGTCCAGCTCATAACCACACACTTGCCAGCTCAAACATGTCTTCAAAGCTGCTGTGGGACTCTGAGCTACTGGGGCCCATGTAAATTCTGCTTCTAAGTATGCAGGGCATCCAGCCACTGCTCAGATTCCTTAGCATGGAGGAAAGAGACAATTCATGGGTCCTATAATTGCTGCAGTCTGTCTCCCACTGTTGGCCATTGGTGTTTTCCCCCCCATATTCATTAGCATATGTTGGTTAGCAAGAGAGGTCATAGAATCAGGGCCACCAGTCCAACTTCCTGCCATACAATAATACACAATCAAAGGACTCCCAACAGATGGCCATCCAGCCTCTGTTTAAAGTCCTCCAAAGGAGGATACTCCACCATACTCTGAGGAAGCATGATCCACTGTGGAACACTGTCGAGATACCATGCAGACCTCATGAGTCTCACTGAAGAGAACTTTTGGGGCATGTGTAATCAGGAATCAACATGCAGAAAACATACTCCAGAAACAGGATGCCACAGAAAAGTCTCTGCTGTGAAATTCAGTAAAGGCTGCAGAGCAAAAAATCCACCCATGCAGAAGCTGTAGGCAAGACAAGAAACTGCTGGACTGCTGAGTTCTCACACAGAGGCATTATTCTTGGTTTTGTTATATACATCAGACTGTTAAAGTGCTTCACCCAACTCCTATTTACAATATAACCACACCGAGCATTCAGCTCACACACTTATATACAATTTCCCCTCCTGGGATTTGAGTCCATCCCCCTACTGGTATGTCACCCAGTTTCCTGTCACCTGACAGCTGTGACTGTGCAGAATTGAAGTTTGCTGACTTCACCTCCTGCCCCTCTGTCATCAGTTTCCTGTGACTTGGGACTCTTCAAATGCTGAAGTTACTTTTTCACCTTGGTTCCAGTTGCAGGCCATAGCCACATCTATGACATTTTCTGCTCGGAGTGTATCTTACTCTGACAATCCCCTCCAAAGTGTCATGAGATGTGTTTTCATGTGACTCCCACATGTGTTGTGTAGTTAGATGCTGAGACCCAAGCTGTTAGCCAATCTTTCATGCCTCTCCACAGGTAATGCTTTTGTGAGAATGTCAGCTATGTTGTTCTCTGAAACAACATACTGCAGTTGCAAAACACCATTTTGAACTAGCTCACAAATGTTTTGGTATCTCACAGCTATGTACTTTGTTCAGCCATGGCAATGCATGCCTGTGAATCCTCATATATCACCGTTGGTGTGTTGTATGCCTCTTTCAGATCTGTCAACAGCTGCCTAACCCACTGGACCTCATTGGCTATTTCCGACAACACAGCAAACTCTGCTTCTGTGGTACTCAGTGCAATGAAATTTTGCTTTCTAGACTTCCATACAATCGGACGATCAACAAATCTGCTGGTCAAGCCAGTTACTGATTTCCTATCATTTGTCTCCAATGTAAATGAGCTGTCCAGATAGCCTTCCAGTTCTGACAAGCCTCCATATATCACCAAACATTTGTTCCTGGTACCTTTCAGATACTGTACCACTTTTATTGGTATATCTAGACAGGATATTATCACCACCCATCAAAGTCCTAAGAAAGCTCTATCCCATTCTAGAGCTAGCAATGACGAATGTTTCTCCTAAAAGATGTTATTGGAGTGGAATATCGCCTTAATCAAACAATTTTTCAGACCTACTAGAAAATCACTGAATGCTTGTTCTTCCATGATGGGGCTCCTGTAAAGATGGAGAAGGAGGGGCATACTTACATTTCCTCTGTATAGTTCAATCTCTCCATTGTCAAACAGAATAGTGATCCTTTTAGTGCATTTCTCTCCTGTGAAGCTGCATCCCTCATTGGCAACAAGTATTCTAAAGGTTCCAGAATCACCATCATTGTCATCACAATAATCCTTTAAAAATGGAGAAATTCAGAGTAGATATTAGCAACACATACAGATACCCATTTTTAAAATACCCATTTTAATGATACTCATGTCTAAAGGTAAATATCTGAGAAGAATACAGTCTGATCCCCATGTTTATGGTACCCAGTAACTGTTGTTTCGCTGACTCATGTCTGGGGGGGAGGTCTTTCTAGGCATCTGGAGGTTCTCCAAAGGGTCTCTATGGTCAACCTCCAGCAGAAATATAGCATTCACAATTATCCCCAATTTCCTACTATTTCACACAGTTCTCGCTATCTTGTTAGTCAGGGAATGTATTCATTGTGGATATGAGGGTCTGGTTCTGATCTGCTGTTGCCACTTATTGAATTCACTCCAGAATTGATTCTTCTCAAAAGAACCTATTTCTCTAGGAAAAAAAATTTGTTTTGTTTTTGCCTTTGCTTTTTTTATCATGACAGGAATCGATCACATTGTGACAGGAAATGGTTTCAAATGGGAACAAGGGCCATTTACACTGATCAACAATTCACTCTATTTCATAGTCACCATCAAAAAAGAAGCAAAAATTGACAGTGTTTGGTTCTTCCTCTTCAGAATAATTTTGACGCAAGGAAAAATGGTTTTGGTCAGCATGCAGGATAATGGTACATTCTTTTAACTCTTAGAAAGAATGCTATTAACTATCATCACCCACATAGCCTTCTACCATAACACACATTGTAAACTGCTTAGGGCAGTACTTCTCAAATAGTGGGGTGGGCCCCCCGGGGGGGGGGGTGCGAGGCTCCGTAAAGGGGGGCGCGAGGCTCTGTTATGCAGAGGTGTACTTATAACAATTTTATAGACAAATGATACTATTTACAGTCGCGCGGGGGGCGCAAAATGTTTTCTTCTTCCTGGGGGGCATGACAGAAAATAATTGAGAAGCACTGGCTTAGGGAATGCTAGTTCACTAATAAGCAGTATAGAAATGTACTAGCTATTGCTATTGCTATTACTATAAATTTAAAGTCACTATCAAAAAAGAAGCAAAAATTGGCAATGTTTGGTTCTTCCTCTTCAAGATAATTTTGAGGCAAGGAAAATAGTTTTGGTCAGCATGCAGGATAATGGTATATTCTTTTAACTCTCAGCATGCTATTAACTACCATCACCCATATGGCCTTCTACCCCAACTCTTACCTGAACTAATATATACTGACAGTTCCCTGGAAATTTATATTTCAATCCATCAAAGGTCAAATAATGAGCTGTACCAATGACTGAACAGGTCCCATCACAGATGTTTTCAGTACATTCCCATTTTCGAGCATGACACACACTGTAGTGAGCAGAAAACAAGTTCATAAAGTTACCAAAGGTTTAATTTGGAAATTAATATAAAACTGAAACCAAATTCTATCTCTTGGAGAGAGCAGATACAAAATCATTAATTACTGATGAAAGATTGAAACAAATAATCAAATTTTAGGCACCATGAGATATAAAGCATTTTTTAAAAAAATCTAAAAAATCTGTTCACAGTTAAACAGGCTGTGCTGACAGTTAGCAAACTGTACTCTAAGAAGACTGTGAGTGAACAAAAGCAGCATGAATTACAAAGAGTGAGTGGCCAGCCTCCTTGAGAATTTGTTTTGGGTTTTTGAAAAACTGAACTCTTCATGTGCCCAGCCCAAAAAAATAAAATAAAAAAAAAATCCCCTTTGCCCTTTCCCTCAAACATGATCCTCTTCCTATGAAGTTTTCCAAACCTGCTTTAAAGCATTTCAAGCAAGCTATGTTTTAACACAAACATGCTTTCTCTTCTTTAGTTTATGTTCACAGTCATACTAAATATGTAAAAACAACATATTTGTTGATGCTGGAAACAGAATGACAAAATATTTAATAAAAATGAATTGTTATAGAAAACATTTACTAACCTGCCATATGATTATAAAGGTAAAGGTATTCCCCTTTGACAAGGTTGTCAAGTCTGCTAGGTTGGCAGAAGCTAGGACTAGTGGTGGGAGCTCACCCCATCATGTAGCGCTTGGGCTTCGAACTGCCAACATGCCTATCTTGCAATCAACAGTGTCAGCATCTTAACTGCTTGAGCCACCATGTCCCATACAATTATACATATGCATATGATTATACATATTATTATACATAGCACTTAACAACTGGGAAATGCAAAATCTACAAACAATATCCCTAAAAGCATTGCTGCAGAAAGGTACAATAGGCATCAATTCAAAAACAGGAGAATTCCTTACCAAGTATTACAGTCTCTTGTTACAGTCTCTCCTGGAAGATACTCTTGTCCATTGTAAAAACAGGGACATTTTTCAGGCACAATGCATTTATTTCCATGTCTCACCTAGAACAGAGACACAGATTTTATTAAAGTTTTACATTCAGTGGAAGAAATCTGATAGGACACAACACAACATGTGAAAACAAAACACATGAGCAATAAAAAGTCACTTGAAGCAGCACACTGAGGAACTATAAAAAGAGAATAAATGACAGATTCCTTAAAGGAAGAACTATTTGAAGATGAATCCACAATTTTCTTTTCTAATATAAATATTTCTATTGATATATGAATAATAACAAACATCCCAAACAGGATACACATATATAGCACACCAATATATCACTATGAATATCACATCCCTACAATAAAAATACAGCAATATACAAACATAATAAAATACAAAACATCCCATAAATATTTGTACAGTAGACCCTTGTTATACGCTGGGGTTTGATTCCAAGATCCCCCATGTATAACTAAATTCATATATGATCAAGTCCCATTAAATATAACGACATGGCAAAATGGAGAGAGGAGGCCTAAACCTCCCAAATTTGAGGTTATACTTTGAGGCATGCTGTCTTCTGTGGCTGAAAGATTGGGTTACATTGGTTAAAGAAGACTTATTAGAATTAGAAGGGGAAGGGGCAATTTTTGGTTGGCATGCATATTTGGCCTACGAAAAAGATTAATAGAAATGTTTCAATTAATTGTATCAGGAAACCTTTAATCAGAGTCTGGAATTGATATAAAAAAAGAATTTTACCAAAAATGAGATGGTGGGTTTCCCCCTATGAAGCTTTCCATAGGAAAGTAATGTATAAAATTGCAAATTGGTATACATACAAAGAAATCTTGGATTCTAACGAGGGTAACTTAAAAGTGAAATCGAGAGACAAATTAATATCAACTGGTTCATTCACAAATTACAGAAAGATTTAAAATGTATCAAAAATTATATGGTTTCGACTCAGATGAGGGTGATTCAGAACTGGGGAGAATCCTGAGCGAAGAAGAAAACAAATTAATTAGTAAATTATATGATGTCCTCTTATGGTATGATACAGAAGAAGAAGTAGTGAAAAAACAAATGACAACTTGGGCAAGAAATATTGGTTATTCTTTGCAAATCACTCAGTGGGAGAAGGTATGGGCAAACGCTTACAAATACATAGCCTCTCAGAACCTTAGCGAAAATTTTTATAAAATGTCTTACCATTGGTCTCTTTCACCTGGGAAAATTGCTAGAATATATAAAGTAAGTAACCTGTTGGAAATGTAAAACTGAAATTGGCTCATTCTACCACTGTTGGTGGACGTGTAAACATGCTAAAAATTATTGGAGGAAGATAAACGATGTAATTGGAGAAATATTGGGGGTTGAGGGAATCCAGCAAAAAACAGTTTTTTTTTCCTATTAGGGATGATGGATGAAATATTGGAGAAAGAACATGGGAAAATAATTTATTATATGATTACACTAGCTAGAATCTGCTTTGCACAAAATTGGAAAAGTGAGGCCACTCCGGCAATAGATGACTGGTTATATGAACGGATGCAAATGGATAAATTAATGCAAGTGATGAGAAACAAAGCAGAAGGGAAAGGACTGGAAGAATGGAGAAAAGTATTTGAATTTCTAAAGTTAGGATGGAGAGAAATTGCTGTAATAAAGGAATAGAACAACTGGTTTGTTTAGTTAAATTAGGATAGGATCCACAGTTATATAGCTCATAATTAGAAAGTTCAATCACCCACTAAAAGCAAAGATTGGTAGGAAGGACATCTGTATGAAAGGATTATTCCTCAGGACAATATCAGGACAAATCACTCCTGCATTCCCAGGCTCACACAGTATATACACACCCACTTTTTCTAGGCAAGCATTCTCTGAAGATGCTAGCCACAGATGCTGGCAAAACATCAGGAAGAAACTCTTCTAGAACATGGCCACTTTTCACTTGGTTAGGAAGGAAGCAATGAAGCAGGGTCAAGAGGTGAGTTGCACAATATTACTTGAGATTACCTTGAAATCAAGAGGTGTGGTCTGCATTTACTTTCCAAGTATGTCCCACTATCATTTCCCCCAGTAACTTTGTTTAAGAACATTCATTTTTCTTACCCATCCAGTGGGACAGAGGCAACCAGACACACATCCATGGCTGACACAGCCTAATTCGTAAGTCTGACAGGTCTTCATACATTCTACTCCCTTAGCTTTTGGATCATTTGCAGGGCATACAAACATGGTCATGGGATGCCTGCAAACCAAACTTCGTTTTGCTTTAAGAAATAAAACAAGAGAATATCATAAACAGTCTGGACCATAAGTAAATTTTAATAATATTTCCAAGAATGGCAAAAGTCATGGTCTCCAAAGGTGTACCTTCCCGCAACTTGAAGTCCAAATGTTAACTTTGAATGTAACCAACAACTTAAGCAACTGGATTGCTTCTACACCTGATCCCTTTACTGACATTGAAGCACTGCTTTATTCTGAAACTTTTCACAAGGAAAATTAAAATGGAAACTCTTCAGAGGACTTACTGTAGTTTTCTGAAATTTCTTAGAAGGAAAATTAACACGGAAACTTCCAAGAGAACTTAATACACTAATTCACTAATGCCCTTCCTTCCTTTTTTGGAAGAAAGGCAGCATAGAAGTGAAATAAATAAATAAATAAATAAATGTTTGCTTGCTTGTTTGAGAAAGAGAACAAAGTTATATAAAAGCTATTCTACAATGTTGCTTTACAGGCTAATACCATTCACCAAAATTCCCCTGCAATGTTAATTAATTTTCTTTGGTTCCAGTTTATTGCTTCCTGCTTGGCCAAAGGCATGGAGTAGAAATTAGGAAGGAACTGGGCAGCTTCCGTTCCACACCAGCAGACAAGGAGGATAGAATTTATAGTCATGACGTTATTTTTTGTTCTGTTTTGTTTTCATACTGAAACAGTGAGATTTGTGCTATAAAAGAATTAGGCAATAAGAGTGGTAATTAACACCCCTTGCAAAAGGGAATAGACTCAGACTACCTAAAAGGTAATTCATAATTAATTACTAGCCACGTTGGACAAGATATAATAAAGTGGGCACAACTTGAAAAAGGAAGCATTGAATTAGTCAGAGTAATTAAATGCTAGTATTTTTAAATTACAATGAATGGGTTGTTGTTGTTTGCAACAACAATAAAATTGAGATATATCAGGTCTAATCTCCTCCTCAAATCGAGAACACAAACACAAAATAGTATGTCTCAATTCTCTACAAAAAATATGAAAGACTTTTACATCACTGTATTACAAGATAATTCTGGGTTGTGATTGAAGAACTATAAGGAGGAATTTTAGTGTCAAGTCAATAGTCATGAGATTTCCACACACAAGAGAATCACAGAACCACAGAGTTCAAAGGTGCCTCATTGGCCATCATGTCCAACTGCCTGCTCAATGCAAGATCTCCAGCTAAAGCTGGAGTAGTCTCCCCAGTAGTCTCCTTTTAAAGTCTTATGTAATTCAGTCAGGAAATCAATACAGTACTTCATAGATCTGTTAGACTAAACCCTCTGGATATTTGTGTGTGTGTGTGTGTGTGTGTGTGTGTGTGTGTGTATGAAATGTATATGTCTGCGTCTATTTTCAAGTTATTGCTATTTTGTAAAATGGACTCCACATGTTAGTGAACTCATGTGTGGTATTTAATTTAAGCTTCCAAGAAACCCTCTTCCAAACTTCTCAGTCTTGTACTGGTTGCAGGGGAGCAGAGATTCAGAGGGAAGGATAAGTTCCCCAATTTATCCTTCCCTGATTAAGGTGCTCTTACTAGAAACTGCAAAGGGACAGGGTGGCTCAGCAGTTAAGATTCTGGCTATTACAAGGTTGCCAGTGTGATGGAGTGAGCTCCCATCACTAGTCCCAGCTTCTGCCAACACAGCAGTTCAAAAGCATGTGAAAGTGCAAAAAGATAAATAGGTAACACTTTGGTGGTAAAGTAACAGTATTCTGAGGACCTTGGTGCTTAGTCATGCTGGCCACATGACCACAAAGTTATCTTTGACAACACTGGCTCCTTCGGCTTAGTAACCATGATAAGCACTACCCCCTAAAGTCAGACATGGCTAGACAATCATATCAAAGGGGAACCTTTTACCTTTTACTAAAAACTGCAAAGCTAAAGAAATCCAGAAGCTAAACCAAGAATGAAAATGAATGCAAAGGTCACGTTAACATTGCCCTCTCTTTAAAATAAGAAGGATAAGGTAAGGTAAGGGGAAGAATAAAGAAAATTTATATTAATTTTTAAATAGTAACCTCTGGCAGAAGGATGATGCTGAAAGAAAGCATCTGGTAGAAAAGCCCCTGGAAGTCTCTTTGAGCTGCAGTGCATGAATCCATTTTCACAATAACTAAAAGAAAAACAAGGGGGAAAGGGGATCATTTTATTGTTCTTTTATTAAACTGATACATGTGCACTCAACTAGACAGATCTACAACAGAAGTCAGAAATGCATGGCTGGATTGTTGCAAAATAGAAGAAATATACAGATGTGCAGGAGCTGCAGAAAGCTATGAAAGGCAAAGGAACATGAGGCACATAATATACTTCTTGAAAATTTCTTACATAGCCAGGACTGCTAGAAAAAGGGTAGCAACATGTTTAGTAAACAACACTTCTATGTATTCATAATTCTGTTTAATAATATGGTTCATCTCTTTAAAAATATAGTTAACAGTCACTACATTTATGTCTTTAACGTTTCAGATAATATAATGAAGTAAACCAACAATTCAATTTGGAAAGTAATTTTTTTTTTACACAAAACTGTAGTTCAGCATTGACCTTCCCAAGCAGCTAATCATCTGAGTTTGGAAAGTTATTTTAAATTATCATAGAATCAAAGAATCATAGAATTGGAAGAGACCACAGGGGCCATCCAGTCCAACCCCCTGCCATGAAGGAAATCCAAATCAAAGCATCCCTGACAGATGGCCATCCAGCCTCTGCTTAAAGATCTCCAAGAAAGGAGACTCCACTACATTCCGAGGGAGTGTGTTCCACTGTCGAATAGCCCTTAACTGTCAGGAAGTTCCTCCTAATGTTGCGATGAAATCTCTTTTCCTGTAGCTTGCATCCATTTTTCCGCGTTCTAGTCTCTGGAGCAGCAGAAAACAATCTTGCTCCCTCCTCAAAATGACATCCCTTCAAATATTTAAACAAGGCTGTGGTTCGGAGCTTCTCTGGAGAGCTCAGAAGCAGCCAAACTTTGCATCCCTGATATGGGAAATGCAGACATGTTCTACAGGAGTCCAGATCCCGCTCTAGAGCAAGATAAACAACTAAATTGCTCGAGAAGAGTGGAGGGGACAGAGGGACGAAATGCGACCATGCTGGTGCCGCCATTTGAATGGCTCACAGACATGGGCAACTATAATTAACTATACAGGAATTCATGGCAATCTTTTTTTCCCTTAAATATTTTATTGAATTTCATACAACTTATTCATCACATATTATATTTCTTATTATAACACATCTTTATAAACAGTTAACATTTCCCCATCTTCCCCTACTTGTATAACATACTTTAATTTGTTTGGTTTGTGTGTTCTGACCACTTCCTAACCCCCCCCCCCCAAATAAAACCAGGACGACCTCATACATGATTAATATATACTTCCTCTTGTGATTCTAACTTATAATACAGAAAGCATTCTTGCTTATCTCCCTCGCCATATTCTCTCAACCATTATATTTTCCTTATTAAGCAAACAGAAAAGCAAAAAAAAAAAAAATAACAGCTTACTAGAATATGTTGCTTGTTACTTGGCTTCAAATATTAATCTTTTAATATTTTCCATTATATCATTTAAGGGAATTCCCCCTTTCCAAACTATTCTCTTGTCTTGTATTTTTTGTTCTCACTTATTCTGAGATTATAGATCTCTATCATCCAGAAATTGCATGAAATAATAAAACTAAAATTTGTCTCTTCACTTCTTCCAGCAAAATCTAATGTCATAATATAAGATTTAGCCAATTTCAACCACATTTGAGGTCGAATTAACCATTTCCCCCCACTTTTTCTCCATAAATTGTACAACTGATTTCCCTCCATTTTGAACTGTCTTGGTTTTCCATCTTATATGATATTAAATCCAATTCTATCATGTGAAACAGCTTAATTCGCCATTCATCAATTTCTCGTCAGTCACAAAGGCTCTCAGAGCGGCTTACAAAAAGGTTAATTAGACAGTTCCCTGCCTTCAGGCTTACACTCTGAAAGACATGGCATAGAAGAAGAAGAGAATGGTAGTGGGGAAGGGGATCAGGTCCAGCGGTTCTTCTCTCCTTCTGAGGTCTGGACCATGACAGATGGACTGGAAGGAGTGCTTTCCTTCTTCCTTTAGGCCAAGTCTGATAGGAATGATAGGTATGATCTGCAAATATAATAAGCACCCCTGTATTCCTTCCTTGGCTAAAAAGGCCTATGCAATTTTAGGCTGCATCAATAAAACTATTGTGCCTAGATCAAGAGAAGTAATAGTGTCACTGTATTCTGCTTTGGTCAGGCCCCACCTGGAATATTGTGTCCAGTTCTAGGCACCACAATTCAAAAAGGACATTGAGAAACTGGAGCGTGTCCAAAGGAGGGCGACTAAAATGGTGAAGGGTCTGCAAACCATGTCCTATGAGGAACAACTTAGGGAGCTGGAGATGTTTAGCCTGGAGAAGAGGTTAAGAGGTGATATGATAGCACTGTTTAAATATTTGAAAGGATATAATACGGAACAAGCTTGTTTTCTGCTGCTCCAGAGACTAGGACCCGGAACAATGGAAGCAAGCTACAGGAAAAGAGATTCCACCTCAACATTAGGAGGAACTTACTGTCAGTAAGGGCTGTTCAACAGTGGAACACAGTCCCTCAGTTTGTAATGGAGTCTCCTTCCTTGGAGATGTTTAAACAGAGGCTGGATGGCCATCTGTCCGGGATGCTTTAATGGAGGGTTCCTGCATGGCAGGGGGTTGGACTGGATGGCCCTTGTGGTCTTTTCCAAATCTACAATTCTATGATTCTATGATTCATCTAAGTCTCTGATAAAGATGCTCAATAGCACAGGGCCCAGTACAGATCTCTGTGGCACTACTCCAGGATGAAGAGAAGCCTTTGGTGACCACACTTTGGATTCGGTCAGTCAGCCAATTCAAACCACTTAACAGTAGTACTGTCTAGGCCACATTTTATTAGCTTCTTTTCAAGAATATCATGGGGAATCTTGTCAAAACCCTTACTGAAATCAAGATATGCTACATCCACACTATTACCTTCATCTATCAAGCCTGTGACTGTTTTATAAATTAGGAAAAGCCTGCCCTCCAGTCTTTGAACACTCAAGTACTTTCTTCATGGCACATTGTAATCTAGTTCTGTCACATTTAGTACCTATTGTTTGCATCAGATGACTTGTAGTACTCTGTAATGTAACTCACAGCCTTCATACTACATTGCATAATATTGCAATAATGTATAGAGCCAAGAAGACATGTCGTAAAAGATTATTATACCACTATTTCTTTCTCCCATACCCTTTAAATTTGTGGTACAGTTAAAATGAGGTGATACCTATGTACATACCAGTGTTTCATGTTTTATTTCAGCCTTTTCATTTTTTTCTTGTTCTGTGCTCTTGTATGCATTTTTATATTCCACAAATGTCAAACACTTGCTCACAAGTGTATAATGTGCCCTTGCAAGTCAAACTTTACCTAATCAGAATGATGTAGATTGGGCAGAGAGCAGTGATTTTCTAACGATTTTCTAACCATTTTCTTACACAATACATGGAATACAAAGGCAGGATGTTTTGGTTTCTTTAAATAAATTTCTTTCATGCATGATCCTGCACTTACCACATGGTATGATGATCTGAGAACACATCACCTGCCTGGAAGATCTCACCATCATAGTAACAAGAGCACTGTGACTTGGGGAGACATTCTCCATGTGCATCAAGGTATAATCCAGCTGGACAATAGCAACCTTCCATACAGAATTCACTACAGTCTGTATCTGGATAGGACAGGGATCGACAAGTTTGGTTGCACAGACTCCCACACTGCTGGTAAATCTGATTTCCTGGACAACTCAAAGCTATAAAGCAGGATAAAATAATAAAAAAGCATAAGTATGGTATTATTTTCAATAATTGATACAGCAAAACATTATTTTGTGGTGTCAAAAAATTGCATCCCATTAAAAGTCACTACTCATAAAAAAAACACTACCCAATAGATACGCTCCTATTACACAATAAAAAAAATCAGGAAATGTACAGTGTGCCCACACCATGCTTCCAACGTACGCAGCTTCCAACATACACGGAAGCCGCTTGGGGAGGAAAACAATGGCGTGAGCTCATCGCTCTGCCACATGTACCCACCCCATTATTTCTTATGGGGCTCGAGCATATTTATTTTATTATTTTATTTATGGTATTTATACCCTGCCCTTCAGCCCTAAAGGCTATCAGAGCAGCTTACAATTATTATTTTTTATTAGATGATTCCCTGCCCTCAGGCTTACAATCTAAAAGCATAGGCGGATTTTCCCTTACGTGGGGGGATCTGAAATGGATCCCCCACATAAGGAGAGGGCCCACTGTAGTGAACCCTTCTAGGGTGTCATTTAGCCTAGGTGACCAAAAATTGTTTAAATCTGGCTTACTATATTAAAACACAAGTATTTATAACTAGAACATTTTGGAAGGAATGAAAGGGATTACATCTACAATTTATTGTTTTATAAATTCACACTTGACCTTAGGTGACAAATGCAGCCCATGTTTATAGTTCAGTGAGCAATCACATTTTCTTCTATAAATTTCTCAACTATATCATAATTCTACATAATTCAAAGACATAGCAGTCTGGATCAGTATGCAAAGGGATATTGGAGCACCTTTGAGACTAATAGAGAGGAAGAATTTTGTAGCATAAGCTTTCATAAACCTTTGCCCTGTGCAGACCGGTCTTAAAGGCCAGGTTAGGGGAGGAGTCGGGGCATAGCATCCATATGATACATGCCCTGGCTCCACCCCAGGAAAGCATGCTGCACTGTGCACTGCACTCTACAGCGTGCAGTGCTATGGCGCTCCTCTGGAATTGCGTCCGCATGACATAGCCCCGTAAAGCCATTGCTCCACAGCTATTGCACCCTGGAAAGGCCAGATCAGGGCCATGGTGTGCGGTTGCTGTGGCTCTGATCTGGTCGTAAAAGGGGCGGCTGGATGCTGCCCCTTTGGGGCTGTTAGCATAGCCCCTGAGTCTACTTTATCAGACGCACTGCTCCAGGTGCATTGCATCAGTCTACAAAAGCTCATGCTATAAACTTCTTTCTCTCAGGGCCTGAGCAGATGGGGCAGAATAGCATGGCCTGAGCCTTTACCATCCTGCCATCAGTGCTCACCTTGGTTCATCCCTGGTTTGGCATGGGGATGGACAAGTGTTCACACAGGGCCTGGGGCTGCTACTTACCTTGCTGACATGGAAACCGAAAAGCCACCCAGTTGTCCTGTCAGATGAGGAAATGGAGCATCTGCACCCACATTGCCAGGCAACCTGTTTTGCCATCAGCCAGGATAACAGGGAGCTTCTCAGATGGTTCACATATCAGCAAGCTAAGGAGCACAGTGGGGTTGACAGAACAGCCCATTTTTGCTGCACAGTTTTTTAGAAACTCCATGCAAAACCAGAGCTATTTTACCCTGGGGTCATATCAGATATCCACATCTATACTGGCAGAATCAGGCTTGAGTCTGTCACAGGGATTTTGTTCTATGTTGTCTAAACTAGATGACATAAGGCCGAGGGGAACCTGGGCTATTTAGCCTGTACAGACAATCCTTCATTCTCAAAGGTGCTATAATATTCCTTGGCATACTATATTTCTGTAGTAGTCATCTTTTTCTCCACCATTATATACAGGGCTTCTCTCCACAGATTTTCTTGAATTTGAAAATGTGCATGTGTTTTTCTGTGTTCTGTATTTGCACCTTTGGATCCTCTCTAGAAGCAATCTCCATTGGGGGGGGGCATGTAAATGGAGAAAGTGGATTTGTTCTTTGCTTCACATTAAAATGTCAGAAAGTAAGTAGAAAACAAAGGAAAAATAGGGTTTTCCTAGGACCTCCTCTCTCCTACAGAAAACTAGATAAGTAGGGAGATTGCTTCTTCACTAGGATCAACTCATTTTATCTCTCACAGTGGAGGTGAGCAAAGGTTAGTTGGACATGGTACCCCATAGTACTTCTGACTAAAGCAGAAGAGAGTAGTAGCTTTATGCACTATAACCTTTATGATACCATGATATACAACTAGAATACTTTTTTTTGGAAAAGAAATATTTTCTAGAGGATAAAAGTGTGAGCAAAACACTGAAATTGGAAAGAAGCTCTTCAGCTTCACACTCTCATACACCCACATTACACATTAACACACAAATGTCAAGGCAGAGCCCTGACCCAAATGGACACCATGGATTCTGTTGATACCGTATTTTGGTAACATACACATACCACAAAAATCTGGCTGCCTCCAATTTATGAGAACACTTTTGCGAGCACAAGCCATGGCATAGGCAGATACAGCAGTGCACAAACAGTCCTTGCCATCAGAACAGGAGCAGACATCAAAGTGGCAATTCTTGATGTATGGAGAAGGATTGACTTTGTGGTGGCAAGGTTGAAACAGCGGAGACAACAGCACTGAGCATGAGCTTTCAGAATACTTGGCTAAAATAAAAACAATTGAAAAATGTCATTTCATTAATACAGTAACATCAACTACTAAAGAAAGAAATAGGAACAGTTGTGCTGGCTGTGCGTCGTAATAATAAATATTCATTCATTCATTCATTCATTTAAATAGGAACAGTTAAAATTACAAAGGATCAGTTACAAAGAAATCAGTGCACTACAGCTTGGAAACAAACAGTTCAGCAGATGTGGGTCAGCTTTGTTCATTATTGGCACAATTTAGAGGCCAAAATGTATGTTCAAAACCATAAAACTCCTGGTTCAGATTTCTAACTATAAATGCACAAAGCATTTTGAGCAAAACTCTGTTTCAGTGGCAATGTGCAGTAATCCACATTGGCAAGATGCACATTATATTACACACCTGTCTTATAAATTAATTACAAAAATAATATGTGTGAAGTGCTTTGAATCGTCATAAAGTACTGTGCAAATAATAATAATAATAATAATAATAATAATAATAATAATAAGCTAATAGTTGTGAAATATCAAGAGCATGTGTAAAGGGGCTTCAACATTTTCTCTTTTCTCATTATTCTTCTTCTGCAAGAAAATAATACACTGAACTATTTCTTTTCTGCATCTCAAACACAGAGTGACATATTTCCTCCATTATCCCTCACTACCCCACTTGTAGTCTGTCCCTGAGTTGAAGGGGGAGAAATGAAGAGTTAAAATTATATTCACCCTCCACCTCCACTTCACACCAAGTGTCTGCACCATTTGTTTCCTTTCTTTTACATGTTCTGAGCATGACAGTTTTGAGCTCCTTTTCTGGGCATTCCTTTTTACTGCAAGGAGGGTGAATGAGCCTGCACTCATTGGCCTTCCTCCCACTGGCTGCTCCCATACAGTTGGGGAAAGGAGACCTGAAGTCTGCTCAACACATGTAGACTGGCTTCACAGTTTAAGATCTGTTGGAATCAGTTCTAAATTATGTGAAGAACAGTTTCCAGGCTATTCTGCACCCAGCTATGGAATGTGAAAGTGTATGTGTGTATGTGCCTTCAAACTGATTCTTGACTTATGGTGTTCCCATTAATTTCATAAGGTTATCTTAATCAAGGAACACAGGATTGGGATGCAGGAGAACGCAGGGGATGATGGGATAGGTTGCTGGGGGTCGCTGGGGCCAGGATTGGGATGCAGGAGAAGGCGGAGGATGATGGGATAGGTCACTGGTGGTCCCTGGGACCAGGATTGGAATGCAGGAGAAGGCAGAGGATGATGGGATAGGTCACTGGGTGTCCCTGGGGCCAGGATCAGGATGTGGGAGAAGGCAGAGGATGATGGGATAGCTTGCTAGAGCCAGGATTGGGATGCAGGAGAAGGCAGGGGATGATGGGAATGATGGGATGGGTTGCAGGGTGGCAGAGGGGGCGAGATGGCATGAAGGAGGAGGAGGGGGGTGATGGAGCAGGATGCAGAGGGCCAGGGGGGTGCCATCGGAGTGGTTTTCCACACCAGACCAATTTGCAGTGCAATCAAAGTGAGCCTGGAAGCGAATTCTGTGAAGTCACTTTTTTTTTTGGTTTTGCCAAAATGAGGGGTCACTTTGGAATCACTGCGGAAGTACCTCGCAAGGAGCTTCCATAGAAAGGAATGGCTTCTGATAACACATTCACATTCTGACGTGAATGCACATCACTGGAAGCGCAGTTATGTCGGAACTGACCTGCAAAAGCTCTAAAAATCTCAGTGTGATAAACCTTGGTGTTAAAAGAACTTTAAAAAGAATTCAGTAGAGACCAATGGAACTTCCCCGCCCCTGTAAATGTTTGAAAGAGATGTTTGTTAGGATAACATAGATAGCACCTGAAAAAGAAAAAGAAAATTGGGAAAATTGCAACAACACAAATTAAAAATTGGCAAAGCTGACGTCCCTCCCAGATGCTAATACACATTCTAACCTGAAAGAATTTGTATGTCAGAAAACTTGAGATCAATAGCTAATGTCCTGTACAAGATCTAAGACTAGTTAATCAAGCAACAGTAACTATGGATCCCATGATGCTGAATTTAAATATTTTAATGAGCCTGATTCCAGCATGAACTTATTTTCAAACCAGTTACAAACATACAACCACCACCACCTTTTATAATAGTTAAGTAGCACATTCTCCCTCTTCCTCTCCCTCCAAACAAGGAACAAAACAAAACCTTTTCATATTATTATTATTATTATTATTATTATTATTATTATTATTATTATTATTATCCTTTATTTATGAAGCTCTGTAAATTTACACAGCGCTGTACATGCAATAGTAACATTAACATTGTACCTTTCAGGGTCATTACAAATTGTTACTGTAGCTATGGACTCATTAGTAGCAGTTTAGAGAGGCACAGCAATGTTAGATACAATAGTAAAAAACAAGGTTCAGTGTAGCACCTTAAGGGCTTTTTGTGGACTAGAATCCACTTCACATCTACCATCAAGGGTCAGCTTTATTGGGCAGTTGGCAGAAGCATCAATAACTCTGACACCAAACCTAAACCAGTGACTCCAGTGCTAGGCACAGGTAAACCAATGACTGGTCAGACCACTGTTGCAAATGAAAGCTTTGTAGTGCATCTGGGGAACTAAATTTACCTGTCATATATCAAAACCTGTCATACATCAAAAAAGCAGTGCAGCTTCTATTTAAAATCCTGTCTGCCAAATAAGGATGGCAGGGAGTTGGACTCTCTGGTCCTTGTAGTTTCTTTCAGTTCTATGATTCTATATATATGTGTGTGTGTGCAATGCCCCTGCATGGCCCCCAACTGATCCTTGATAGGAAGCCTAAATATTAAAAGCATGCCAGCCATGTAGCTTCAAGATGTGTCCCAGAGTGAAAAGGTTGGCTGTCACAGAAATCTGGAGGACTTAGCTGGAGCACTACAAGCACATAAGCAGAGAGATGCATCCTTTGAAGTGTAAATCAGTTGGGAGGTCAGTGATGGGAAACAGGTATTTTGCATATGTCAGAAATTTGAGAATCAAAGGGACAGCTGCCACCCTTTCTATGATAGCTACATTTTATGGTCCAGTTGGTTCCACAGTTCTACTCTTTCCTCCCCATGGAAATTTCCACCTCAGGTTCCCAAGGACTGCCCACCAGGTGAAAAGGAGGGCTGCTTGATATTTATTTTCAGTCTTGGGTGAAATCAGCAAACATAATTTTCTCAAGACTTCTCAGAATTGCTGATGGCAATCTGAATACATCTTCTCTGCAGTTTTTCCTTTGATCTGTATTCCTGGCCTCTACACGTGTAATGTATCCTTTTAATCTCTATCCCATCTTTCTAATCTCTATCCTATTTAGCCTACCATTGATTTGTTAGCTGTTGTATGAGTGTGCGAGTGTGTGCCTTTGTGTGAATGCTCATTCCCTTAACTATCAATAAAGCTACATTTGAATCTTGCAGTCTGGAATCTAGTCCTTGGACTCAGTATACAAAGGCTAATGTTACCCTGGCCCTCTCGCTGCTCCCTCCTGAGCTCCTTCTCCCTCCCACCCACCCCTGGAACAGTGTTGCCTTTTTAATTTCTTTTTCCTTTGGTGTGGAATATCATTTTAACTGTTTCATTTACATTTTATACCCCTTCCTCTCATCAACAAACTCAGTAATTATTTTCCAATTACTAAACGATACCTCTTATTTCAATTGACCAAAACAAACCCTTCTCTTTTCCATTATAAAACCAAAAATCACATAGTCTGATATATATTGTCTCCATCTATTGCACCTTTCTTTATCCTTTCACCCATTTACAATCACTGCATGTGCCACTATAATTAATTGTTTGATTAAATATTTCTGCTCCTTCTGTAATTCTATATTCCTAATATTTTTAGTTAAATATCTTGCTTTATTTAATAGAACTTTCCCCCTATTATTTTATTAATTTCTTGTTCTATTTCCTGCCAAAATCTTTGTAATTTGCAAAACTCCCACCACATATGTATATAGATTCCTTTGCTCCCATACCCATGCCAACATGCAGGTGATACATTTTATTAATATACACAATACAATACCTGTAGTGGTGCTCTATGCCATCTTCCTATTAGTTTGATCTGCTGTTCCCTAATCTTATTATTTTTTAATATTTTTTATTTCTTGTAACCCATCTGTAGACCACTTAACATAAATATATGCATGATACTGCTCCATGAAAGCTGAACCAAAACAGTCTTTTTACATCTTTCATATGCTACAAGACTCTTTGCTCTATTTAATTGGTATATTATACAGAAGGACAATAAATATACTACTATATTTCATCAGTTGCAAATGCCTTTACCTAATTGAGGGTTATGATTACAGGAACTGCTGTCTTGCTTCTGTAAATCTTGGCAATCTCCCTTTAGCTTCCAGGAATTTCCAAAGTCTTCAACAAGGTTTTCCACCAGGCCAGAAGGTGTAAGAAAATCATCTCCTTGATTACCATTGTAGTTACCACACAAACCACAAGTTTTCTCAGTATATTCTGGGGATAACTGAAAAGATATAACAAACACAATATTTAATAATTTGAATTATTAAATTAAATTATGAAAGTATTTCAAAAGTGGGGAATGCATTCCCATTAACACTGGCTGTGCTAATCAGTGATTGTAGGTCTGACAATCCAACAACATCTGGAGGACCAGAAATTCCTCACCCCGATCTGTTTCAAGAAAAAAATCCAGATATTTAAAGGACAACATTAGGAATGTATTGAATATAATCAAGTACCACTAGAGGAAACCTGACAAAGAGATTGTTATGGGTTTTTTTTAGATGCCCAAAAGGTGTTTCATAATCTGAAGTGTTTTATGAAGGAAATTTTAAGAAAAACAATGGGGGAGGGGATTTTTTGTAAATGAATTGGAGCTATATACTGTAAACAGATAGCCCAGGTGGTTGTAAACAGGGAGAGAGCAAAGGCAAGCATTATACAAAGAGGTACACACCAGGGATGTCTATCCCTACTGCTATTTATTTTATCTCTCTAAATATTAAGCTCAGTGATAAGAGAAAATCCGAGGATAAGGGGGGGGGGTTTAAACTCAAAGGATTTGAGTATAAACTGAGATCATACGCTGATGACATGGTTTTGTATCTTGCTGACCATTTGAATAGTATAAGTTATATCTTAGACCATCTGATAGATTATGGTAAAGTTGCAGGGTTTCAAATTAATAGAGAAAAAACAAAAGTTCTCATCATGAATCTGACAAGCAAAAAGAAAGAGGAATTTGTAGAAAATCAGGTTTTAAAATAGAGAAAAGTGTAAAATATTTAGGTGTAACAATCACCACGAAAGACTCGGATCTTTTTAAAAGTAATTATTTGACAACTTGGCAAGGGATAAAAACCAATTTGAATAAGTGGAGAAATATGCAACTTTCAGTGTTGAGCAAAATTTCGGTGGTGAAAATATATGTCCTCCTGAAACTAATGTTTTTCTTTCAGAAAATTCCAATTTTGATTAATGATAAGCCATTTAAGATCAGACAGAAGGATATTACAGACTTTATTTGGGCGGACACAAAGCCTAGAATCAAGTTAAAATCTTTACAAGAAGATGATGTGAACAGAGGAGGGTTGGGTCTTCCCAATTTAAAGTTATATTTTAATTCATGTTGTATGGAATGGTTAAAAGATTGGTTGAGGTTACAGTACAGAGAAATATTATGTTTAGAAGAAGTGGATAACATCTATGGGTGGCATGCTTATTTGTATTATGATAAGCTTAGGAGTAACAAAGATTTTAAGAATCGCTTTGTTAGAAGAACCCTCCTGAAAACTTGGGATGTATATAAGAAAAGAATTTACAACAAATTACCAATGACGATATCACCTAATGAAGCATCTCACAGTTATTATGAAATGTGAAAAGACAGATGGCTGACATACCAAGATCTCCTAAAAACTGTAAATGGTAATTATGTACTAAAATCTATGGAAGTCTTTAAAAAATGAAGACATTAATTGGAACTGGTTTTTGCATAGACAGTTACGCAAAAGGTTCTTGATGGATCAGAAATCATATGGTATAAGCTCAGAAAAATTAGAGCTGGAAAGAACCTTATGGGAAGAGAAAGACCATTTGGTCACCAAAATATATAAAGTGTTGTTGAAATGGGATAATGAAAGCAAGCAGGTAAAAGAAGTAATGGTTAAATGGGTGTAGGATGTGAGTAATCCCATTCAATTAGAAGAGTAGGAAAGGATATAGACTTAAAAAATACACAGTGAGCCAAGATATGAGGGAAAACTTTTACAAATTCCAGTACCGTTGGTATGTAACACCAGCCAATCTAGCTAAGGTAAATAAAACACTATCCAACACATGTTGGCAGTGTAAGGAAAAGAAGGGGACATTCTTTCATATGTGGTAGCATTGTAAAAAGGCCCGTAAATATTGGTATCAAATACATCAGGAGATAGAAAATATGTTGAAAATTAAGATTAAAAAATATCCAAAGATGTATCTCCTGAGTATGGTAGAAAAAAAATGGGAAAACAAATATGGAAGAGTACTGTTTTTTATGACCACCAGTCTTTGCAAAAAAAAAAATGGAAATTAAATGACTCTCTCACCAAAATGGATTGGCTATGGAAAGGCAGAAAAGTAGACCACAAATTGAACATGGGTCAACAGTGAGATGTGGCAGCTAACAAGGACAACACGATTTTAGGCTGCATCAATAGAAGTATAGTGTCTAGAACAAGGGAAGTAATAGTGCCCCGCCTGGAATATTGTGTCCAGTTCTGGGCACCACAATTTAAAAAGGATGTTGAAAAACTGGAACATGTCCAAAGGAAGGTGACTAAAATGTTGAAGGGTATGGAAACCATGCCCTATGAGGAATGCCTTAAGGAGCTGGGGATGTTTAGCCTGGAGAAGAGAAGGTTAAGAGGTGACATGATAGCCCTGTTAAAATACTTTAAGGGATGTCACAGTGGGGAGGGAGCTAGCTTGGGCCAGAGACTAGGACCCAGAGCAATGGATGCAAGCTACAGAAAAAGAGATTCCACCTCAACATTCCTGACAGTAAGGGCTGTTCAACAGTGGAACCCAATCCCTCAGAATGTAGTGGAATCTCCTTCCTTAGAGGTCTTTAAACAGAGGCTGGATGGCCATCTGTCGGGGATGCTTTGATTGAGATTTTCTGCATGGCAGGGGGTTGGACTGGATCGCCCTTGCAGTCTCTTCCAATTCTATGATTCTATCATTCTATGAGACCACTATAAATGTCCTGGCTCAGTGCCAGGGAATTATCTTTACTTATTCTGTGCTGCATTCCCCATACTGCATCATTGCTCCATATTCGACAAGTTGAAAGTTCAAGGCAAAGAGAGTGTTGAGTAGTTTTACCTTTTCTCTGTTTCATGTTATCATTTTGCTATCATTCTTCCTTTCGCTCTAGACATATCTTAAAATGCCTTTTTATTGTTTTTAATTGCTCTAGCAAGCCTGAGACGATTTTATGTTTTAGGGTGGGTTTTTTTTGTTTTGTTTTTTGCTTTTCCCCTACATAAGCTGGCTATTCATTTGAATTCTTTGGTAATTCCCCCCTTTTTCCATTACTTGTGCATGTTCCTTTTGAGTTTTAGCTCAGTTGAAATTTCCTTATACATCCATCTCTGTTTCTTTATACACTTTGCATTTTTTTATTTCCCATTTGAACTGTTTAAAATTGTGCCTCCAATATCTGGCTTTTAAGAATCTTCCATTCCTCATGAACCCCCTCTTCTATTTGTATTCCTAAACATGGGACTGTGGCCAGTATTTCCCGAGGTTTACTGAAATCAGATTTCTTAAAGTTCAGAATGCATGACTGACTACGCTTGGCTTCCCCTTTTCACTATATAACAAACTAAGGGGTGAAACAGACCACCTATTTATGCCGCCTTTGAGGCGACTTCAGAGTGTGGTGTTTTGATGCCAAATACTCTGAAGCCGCCTGGAAGCTGGCTTCACACCACACAGCTGCCCACACAAGGTCTGGATTTGAGGCGCTCCGGTCATGCAGCACTTACATGCTGCACACCACCAAAGTGCCTGAAAGCCAGCTTCTATCCGTGGTGGGGTGGAAAAGCCAGCTTTTCGCCTGCACAAAAAGGAGTAGCTATTTGGCACTACTTTTCAGGCTGGCAAAAAAGTGGATTGGGGCAACAGTGTGTGTTTGGCCCAACCCATCTTTCTCAGGGGCAGCTTCAAGCTACCTCTTTGGGGTGGTCTGTTTCACCTAAAAGTCAATCATTCTACCCAAATGCAACATGAATAACATTCCTGTAGAATTAAACGAACACCAACAAAGAATTTCAGAAGGGAACCAATGGGTGTGCCACAATATTTGATTATCTTGTCCATACACAGGACAAGAGGCAACTGTCAAGACACAATATGGATTAAGAGAGTGGCTTTCAGTAGGGAACAGGGTCAGACAAGGCTGAATTTTATCACCCTCTCTCTATAATTTATATGTTGAGCTTTATCATATTGAAAGTAGGATTTGACTTTGATGAAGGAGGTGTAGAAAACGGGAGAAAGAACATCAACAATTCAAGATATGCAGATGACAACATATTGTTAAAAGAAAATAACGAAGACTAGGAATGACTTCTGATGAAAGCTAGGGAAGAATGTGTAAAAGCAGGGTTGTAGATTAATATTAAGTAAACAAAAATAATGACCACAAGTGATTTACATAACGTTATAGTTGATAATGAAAAATGAGTACTTTGACACATCCATTAATTAACGTGGCGACCATAGTCAAGATATCAGAAGACTCGCTGAGTGTCCAGGAAAGCTGCCAAGAATGCTGATAACTGCTCATACAGACTGGCAGCTATTTATAACAAAGCAAAATGTCTCTGCAAATAAGAGAAACAAAGAGCAGTATGAAACTAGGCCCAGGAAATCCAAAAGCTTTACACTAGCTGGTTTATTGCAGGGGCAGTTATGGTACACTCATTTCTACCAGGACACAGACATGGTCCCATAAATATTAGAAAAATTGATCGCAGTCTTGGAGTTAACATGTGGAGAAATAATTATTAAATGGTCCTGCAACAGAAGCATGTGAATTTCTAGAAAAGAAAACACCCAGTGTTGTACTTCAAAGGCAGGCAGGAAAATACAGCAGGGATCTTTTGCATAACACAATCATGTTTTCTTACATGCAAATATAGGCAGAAGAGGGTGGCAAAAACAAAATAAAATCATACCTTCATGAGAAGAGTTCCATGTCCATCCCAATCAATCTGCATATTTTCCCTATAGCTGAGGCGAACTGCAGACATTACAGTGTGGCGGATATGAAGAGCACCTAGGGAAAAACAACAGGTTATGGGGATGAGAAACAGATAGTAATATGGGAAATGCAATCTAAACTGGTACGGTAATCAAAATCCTGGAGATTGATTCCAAAATACAGTTTATTCCTAGTATCATTATTAGGTGATTAACTTAAATTTAAAAAAAAAAAACACCTTTATTAACCAAGCTAATTTTTAGCAATGTCCAAATTTCTTCATTAGGCAAGATTTTATATATTAAAAAATCCAGTTGTAAGAAAGAGAAAAATAATTAACTGCTCAAATTATGTTTATATGATGTTCTCTTCTAAAGAAAGAGGCTCTAGTGTGATGTGACAACTTGGGGTTTCTCTTGAAGGATTCATCCTAGAAATGACAGAAGCTTCCTCCTCCTCTATTATTTTAATTTTTAATTAATTTTTATTTTAGAAAGAGAACAACTTAGACAATATACATATAACAAACAAAAATATATTTGTTAGCACCAATAAACAATAATCCAACAAAACAAACCATACATACTACATTTCAAAGACAGGAAGGAAGGAAGGAAAGAGAAACTAAAGACCTTCTATAGTTGTTTCAGAGCGTGCTATCATTATGATGCCTTTCCAAAAACCTGAGTGCTGAGCCTGTAGATTCAGACCTTGACTCTCAGTAGCCCATGCCTTCCCTGAAACGTCACTGGGCATCCTTCTCTCTACGGGCTTCTGGTTACTTTTTCCCTCCTTGCACTGACCACCTCTTCACATCCTAGTCTTCCATGTCTCCCTCACCACCACGCACTCTCCTTGCCCTTACCTTTTATACCTCACCCCAGGAACTTCACTTCCTGAATTTCCTCCTCCCCTGGGTCCTCCTTTCCCTTGGATTGTATCTCTGCTCAACCAACCCTCCTCTCTTCTTCCACTGCCTCACTACACCCCCCATTACGGAAACTGGAAAATCTAGCGTATTTTGGAAATCTAGATATCTTCACATTAAATATAAAGAAATTGCTTGCAGATTGCCAAGCTTTCAAGTATCAGAGGAAAGGAGTGACTACTAATGGCTGAAACAGAAGCAGCAGTTTGGGTACCACAAACATTTGAAGAACAGTCCTGTGAATCAGGAATAGTTTAAGGTTCTTCCATGTTCTCAATTTCTCTATGGAATTTATCAGACAGGAGATTGGGAGTTTATCCCATAAATATCCTAGCAAAATTGTGTAATTACATGTAATGATTTCACATGATGTCTCACAAAACCTGCCATTAAAGTGGTCACAAAGAAGCATTAATGCATATCTTTTTCCTTCAGGATTTCATCAACAATGCATTTTCTATATAACTTCATTTGTGCAATTGCGTGTGTGATAATAAATCACGAACTGCCAAGTCCGTCTGACTTTCCAGTAACAAACTCTGGCAAACTCTGTGCTGGGTTGACGGCACCATTTCCGCTTCATTTGTGGGATGCTTTGAATGTTCTTTAATCTCTCTTTAATGTCAAAATCAGCCCCAGTGTGATAAACCCTATAATCCATTTATTGATGAATTTATACTTGTAGGATATTAATTAGAGTGGAAACTTTGTGATCTGGATTCCAATGTAAGTGAAACTAGAGGGTTTAATTGGAGAGTAGTACTGTAATTCCTTGCCATCTATGTTGAATATTTAAAGGGGCATTAAGACACAGCATCTTTGATTTCTGGAAATTTATACTAATATGAGCATGTTTATCACATGTGTCCAAAATTTGTAGTTAGAGGTGGAAGGGATTCATCCGGGTTAATCAAGAAAATTAGAACACTGTCAGCATAAAGACTAATCTTTGGAATTACTCTGTTAATAATAGGGCTTTGTATTCTGTGGTGTTGACTGATATAGTTTGCCAAAGGTTCAATTGTGATTGCAAATAGCAATGAGGAAAGAAGAGAACCCTGTGTGATTTCTCTCTGCAATGTGATGATGGAGTGTCTTCTATTAACTTATATTATTGTTACTGTATTTTATTTTATTTTTATCATTATCTTTTATTAATTTAAAACTAATATTAAAGACAAGAACAAAAACAAAGCAAAATTAAAAAAACAATTACATACCTACATATAGGCATATTACTTCAACATTGATATATAACATTTAGAATTTTATATACATATGTTTAAACAAAAATCTATACAAATCTTCTTTGCCTATTTGATTTCATAAAATTCAGTTTGCTCACTCTTTCAGTCTTCTGATTCCCATATGATTTCTATATCGCAAACAGTATCTCAGTGATAGAGCACAGTGGTTATATCAGCCATATTTTCACCTTTCTCTTTTTCACTATTACTCATTTCATTTTTTTTTTTTACAAAATCCCTTGATCAGAGGCCATTCCTTATCTATATTTTTTACATTTTTATAGTTCAACCAACATGTTAGCTTATCTAACTCACTCATGTCCATCAATTTAAGTGGACATTTCTTTATTGTGGGATTTTTTTGTAGTTTTTCCCAATATTCTGGTGGAAATTACCATGTATAAAATTATCTTCCAATATTTTTTCTCATTACATTTTGTTCTCTTATTTGTCATATTTAGAGATAAATCTCAAGTTTTATTTGGAAATTAATTTTCAATATCTTACATATTACTGTATGAATTTTTCCCAAATATTTTCTAACTCAAGGACAATTCCTCAACATGTGAAACCAAGGGCCAGTTAACTGTTAACACTACATTTATTTTCTTTTGTAGATCTTAGACATTTTTAGATAGGTTAAATACCATTGTTGTGCCACTTTAAGATATTTTTTTCCAGGTTTAAGACATTGGATAAATTTTTGTATCTTTCTGCTTGCTTGTGTCTAGCTTTCAAAATCAATCTGTTCTCCTATATCCAGCATGCATTTCAACATTGCTTTTGTATGTGCTCTTCTTCTAGATATCTTTCTAATAGTAATTTATAGAACATTACATTTTCCCCCTTCTTTGCTGGCAAGAACTTATTGGAGTCCATTTAATATCTTTCTTTTTAGTTCTATGTATGGTAACCAGTGTATTTTGGGGTCCAGCTTTTCCAGTTCTTCTAATGACTTCATTTTGAAATAGTTCTGTTGGTCCATAGTTAAAATATCCTTATATCTAAGCCAGTTCTCAAATAATTTCCATCTTCCCTTGAATGCTTCTTGTGGTGAAATCCATAGTGTTATCTTCCTAAAGAATACCTTCCTTCCTTCCTTCCTTCCTTCCTTCCTTCCTTCCTTTTTTCAGCTCTCCAAATTCTTAACAAGGATTTCCTAATGTAGTGGTCCTTGAAATCCTTGTGAGCTTTCATCTTTCTATACCAAAGATGCTTCCAATTTGTTGGAAATCATTTTCATTTAGATTAACAAGGTATTCCTTTACTACCTCTTAACTTATTCTGTGCTGGATTTTCCCAATTGCATCCTCTGCTCTATTTTCCTCAGGTTGAGCACCCTTTTCCTTTTGTGAGAAGACTGAGGCAAAGAACGTGTAGAGTAATTCTGCCTTTTCTCTGTTCCCTCTTAGCATTTCACCATCTTCTCAACATAATGGCCCTACCATTTCCTCCTTCTTCTTTTTTTGTTGTGAATATACCCCAAAAAGCCCTTTTAATTGTTCTTAACCTCTCTAGCAAGCCTGAGCTCATTCTATGCTTTAGCTTTTCTTTTTTAAAAAAGTTTTATTAGCTTATGGAAAGAAAACATACATATTAAACATACATACAAAATAACATATAATCCTACATACATTCATACAAAGTAACAAATAAAGCGTATAACAGCGATGGTGAACCTTTTAGCGACCAAGTGTCCAAACTGCAACCCAAAACCCACTTATTTCTCACGAACTGCCAAGTCCATCTGACTTTCCAGTAACAAACTCTGGCAAACTCTGTGCTGGCTTGACGGCACACATGCCCACAGAGAGGGCTCTGGGTGCCACCTCTGGCACATGTGCCATAGGTTTGCCACCACTGGCGTATAATGTTCAAACCTTCCCCAAAATGATCTTCTAGCCTTCAGCACTTCTGCTCTTAGTTACTCTTCTTAGACCTTCTCACATTTTCTCATCTTCTTTCTTCACTGTCCCTTCTCTACTTAAAACCTCTTATTCCCTTTCTCCCACTTCCTGTTTTACTACCCCTCATTTCTCTTTCCTAACACTTATCCTTCACTCCAACATTCAAACTAAGTCCTTGCCCTTACCCTTCTCTCACATCTCTGACCTTCTGTCAGATACTTATACTTTCTAATAACTTTCCTATCTTCTTCTTTCTTCTTTGAACATTACTTACAAAGGAAAAAAAGGAGACACAATTGAGTTTCCCTATACCAATGGATTCACACATATCTTCTTATCTATTTTCCTAACCATACACATCACACAAACATATAATAACTTCCTCCATCTTTGAGTTGTGGCATATACCACTCTCTTACAGACATGTCATCTAAAGGTACATTATAAAGTCTTCATCATTATGCAATTTAAAATAAAAAGATAACTGCTTCTCTCCCACATACAAGACTGAAAAGATAATGAAAAAAACCCACCTATTCTAACAAAGAGATGATACTAAGTTCTATTCATCTATCATCTTCGATGTCATCTATAACCTGTTCTTCACTTATCTCTTCTTTAGCTTAACTTATAGTTTGGTTTACTCACAATATCATTATATCTAAAAAAAGATTTACTAATATAAAACTAATACATCTCCCCATTTTTTCCTGATGTAATTTAATACTTTATTCCAGTCTTTAGATATTGTCTGCCAAGAGTTGTTTTTGATCATGCTGGATAGTTTGTCCATTAGCAACATCTCGTATAGGTAGCTGCTCCATTCATCTACTCTAGGGGTGTCTTTCGCTCTCCATTTTTTTTTTTTTTTTTTTTTTTTTTGCATAGAGAACACTGGCAATAGAGACATTAGGATTTTTACATATCTCTTATCTATACTATCCTCAAACATCCCTAACAGCATACTTTCTGGAGTTAATTTCAATTCAATCTCTAAAATTGTATTTATCTCATCAGTGATGGCTTTCCAAAATTCCCTAGCCTTTCTGCAGGTCCACCAACAGTGGAAGTATGATCCAGGGGCTGTGCCACATTTCCAATAACGATTATTAGTATTTTTATATATTTTGGATAGTTTAGTTGGGGTCAGATGCCACCGAAAATGCATTTTATACCTATTTTCTTTTAGATTTTGGGCAGCTGTGAATTTTATATTTTTTCTCCAAGCCCTTTCCCATTGGTCAAGATTAATTGCATATCCAAAATCCTTATCATTGTTTCTTTAATTATCTCTTGTTCCATCTCCCAGCTAAGTTTAAGATTTTATAGAGTTTCCCCATCAACCCTTTCTTATATTCTTTCACCATTAGAATTGGTTAAATCACAATCACAAAAACAAAAAAGAAAGGAAAAAAAGAAAACAGTCATAAACAGTTGATTCAGCCAAAATTCCTGGAGGCTTTTATCTTTATCTTTTAACTTAACATACAGTATATGCAATATAATACAGTCAGCCTTTCCCTTATGTGGGGATCCGTTTCAGACTACCCTGCGTAAGGGAAATACCACATATGCTTGAGCCTCATTGGAAAAAATGGGGCTTATGTATGTTGCGAGCTAGCACCATTGCTGCTTCCGTCATGCGGCTTCAGTGTAAGTTGAAAGCCGTGTATGATGCGGGTGCACTGTACAGCACACACACACACACACACAGTCCTCCCTCTATTATCACAGTTTTGGAAACTGCATTCCTCACTTATGTGCAAGGGATGAACAGAGGGGGAAATAATGGGGCATGTGCCCGAGGCACGCACCTGCGCGCTCCCACAGCTGCACACCTATATTCAAGCTAATGAGGCTTGAATATAGGCAAAACTCCATTTTCTGCGAGGGGGTCCGAAAAGGATCCCCCATGAAAAAAGAGGATCAACTGTATACACATACTTCTCTGATTTATAAGCAACTTCAAAGTCTGCTTCACAACTCCAAACTCAGCTTTGAACACAACACAGTAATCAAGCACACACTGCTGCTTCAACCATAACTCTCAACCTACTGAACATTCTAACTGTCAACTCTCCACTGTCACTTGTCAATCAAAATATTTTTCAGGTGTTTAAAGACAAATTACACCAACAGAATGCAGCTTCTGGGAGAGAAAGGCAAGGCAGCTCCAACAGGCCTTGCCTGAAAAAAGAAGACCCTCCCTTCATCCACCATCTTGAGGGAGAGAAAGGCAAGGCAGCTCCAACAGGCCTTGCCTGAAAAAAGAAGACCCTCCCTTCATCCACCATCTTGAGGGAGAGAAAGGCAAGCCAACTCCAACAGGTCTCCAAGGGACAGCAGATCTGCTGGACTTTCTCCTTTCCCCACTGCCATTCCGTTCTCCTTTTGTGTCTTGTCTTTTTCTAGATTGTAAGTCTGAGGGCAGGGAAATGTCTAATTAAGAAATTGTAAGCCGCTCTGATAGCCTTGGCTGAAGAGCGGGTATAAATAAATGAG
>NC_056526.1:101413592-101505243 GCF_019175285.1 Sceloporus undulatus
TATTATTATTATTATTATTATTATTATTATTATTATTATTATTATTATTAATTTGAGGTACCTTGCATGAAAGGAATCTGTATATCCTGTCCATTCAAAGATATGCCGCCACCACCATGTTTCATTTTAATAGTGTAGTTCTCATCCTGAAGTTGAATGAAGACTGAATGGGTACATACTGCATCGGGGTCATCACCACACTAAAGAGAAATGAAGATATTAATTGTTGTTTTTCAGTTTTGCTAGAATTTGTCTTAACAATAGTTCAGATCTTATCAGAACACAAAGATAGTTATTGTCACTATCCTCATTCACATAAACTTTAATGTCTGAGAATAAACCTATATTTTGAGAGGAGACACAGACATAGTCCAAAATACTGCTGGAAGCTCTAGAGTGGAACATGAATGGATAAACAAAGCTATCAGTTCTGCCACCCAATATCTAGAGGTTACAACTGTACACTAACAAAATAAACCAAGAACCTGCTTGGTGCCTTTTCAGGTCTCAAGAATGCCATGATGTTTCATTTTGGAGGTAGTATGCTGGAATGACCCCCTTTTGTACAAACTCCTGAAAAGAAGCCCCCACTCTGGCACTGAAATCCCCCAGTAAGATTTTAATGGCCCTGGGATGTTATAAATTTAATTCTAAAATTAAATTTTCCAGTCCAGCCCACATATCACTAGTAAAAAAAAAGGCGAAGTAAATGGTAACAGGTAGACATTCAGACATATTATATATGTAGATTTCAATTGGAATTTTACCACTAATATGCAATGCGAGGCTGATTCCAGGACTAACTCCTCACTCTGCCAACCCTCCCTTTGTTTTTATCTTTTCTTGCTGCTCTGGACCAGGATTTAAAGCCTGGTAGATTTGCCTGCTCATCTGTTATGGTGAGCCATGTTTCTTGGAGGACTATTATGTGAAATTTTGTCAAAAAATCAGTCATATCCCCACTGGCAACTCTATTTCTCCATCCTCCTATGTTCCAGGTTAAAAGTCAAATATTACTCTCTGGACCATTTTCTCTCTTAGTCAGTCTGATGTGATTTCATTCAATTGTCCCAAGTAATCATTATATATACAACCATTGGTCCTATACAGACTGCCAAAATAAAGCTGCTTCGGGTCACTTTGGAGGTATGCTGTTTAAACGATGCATGCGTCCTAAGAGTCCAGAAGCTGTGCCAAAGCCATATTCCATTCCTTAGGACTGGATTGTGGCTTTGGCATGGCTTCCAGACTCTTACGACGTATGCAACATTTAAACAGCATACCTCCAAAGTGACCCGAAGCAGCTTTATTTTGGCCTGTCTGTATGGGGCCATTATTTCCCACACTACTGTTTTGTCTGGACTCTGTTTTAACCAGAATGGGGCCACAATTATTCAGTAGTTTAATTTTAATTTATATATACTGAATAGTTGTGGCCCCATTCTGGTTAGAACAGAGTCCAGACAAAATGGTAGTGTGGGAAATAATGGTTGTATATATAAATTTTTATCCAGATGCTCTCCACCTGGCTTCCAGTATAGATGTCCTGGATCTCTTCACTGGTGTAAATATCTCTGACATATAGTGCTATTCCTCCTCCTTTCCTGTTTGGCCCATTTCTCTTTAAAACGTTATACCCCTCTATTTCCACATTCCACTTATGAGACTCATCCCACCAGGTTTCAGTGATGCCTATTATATCATATTTGCTTTGTTATACTAGGAGTTCAAGTTCATCTTGCTTATTTCCCATGCTCTGTGCTTTAGTGTAGAGACATTGCAGGTCATGGGTCCTCTTTACTTGCTACCTGTGCAAGGTTTTTTTTTTTGTTTGTTTGTTTGTTTTGCCTCCTACTGTTGGGTCCTTGCACCTTTTTCCCTCTACGTCAGTTTGACTATTTTCTCCATCTCTTTTGCCTTCCTTAATATTGTCTCCCTCCCCCTTGGAACTCAGTTTAAAGCCCTGCTGAGACAGTTGGCAAAAACCTTTCTTCCAACTGGCATGTGTGAGTTTTGGAATCCTTTGGTCAATGATCCACAACCCAAACTTATGCCAAAGCAAGTAAGTTTATTGTAAAAACGTTGCAGCAGTGATCTCTTACACGTCTTTGCAGAATCTGAGGCTTCAAAGGGAAAATATGCTCTTTAAAACTACTCCCTCCTTCTTCTTCCCAGCTAGTTCCCCAGACCACATCCACCTAGCCAGGTCGCCATAACAACCCAGTCTTTTCCAAGCCACAATATAGTAACAATCTATGGTAACATTCCAATACCTTTAACAGGGCCTCTTCTAAGTAAATCAATTCATCCAAGATGTGGTGTTGGAGAAGATTGCTGAGGACACCATCGACAGCCAAAAAGACAGACGAGTGGGTCCTAGAGCAGATCAAGCCAGAATTCTCCCTGAAAGCTGGGCTAAGAATGTTGTACTTTGGCCATATCATGAGAAGGGAGGACTCATTGGAAAAAATAATAATGCTAGGGAAGGTAGAGGGAAATACAAAGAAAGGAAGGTGACATGCTAGATGAATGGACTGTATAAAAGAGGTCATGAGTATGAATTTGCAGGAACTGAGCTGGGCAGTAGAGGACAAGGAGTCTTCCAGAAGGTCATCATGCATTGAGGTTGAACTAAGGGTGGTTAACAAACAAAAACCAAAAAATGCAGGGCGTGGTAACAGTTTCACATGCAGCACAGCTGCAAATGTAAATGTAAATGTTAAGCACTCCTCCACAAAGAGCCACTGTTTCTTTCAAGCAAGAATCTCACCTAGCTTCCTATAGAATTATACTTACAACAGTTGTTTGTTGTGCTATGCCTTCAATTTGTTTCTGATTAGAGGGCCATTCAGATTACTTTTACTCTGGATCAGAACCCGGATTATCCAGGGGAAGTTCATATTGGCCCTGATCCTTCCACAAGCAAAAACGAGGCTTTCATACCCATTCAGGGGCAAATGCCCCTTGGCATGGGTCTTTTGAAAGCAGAGTAAATGCTGTATCTTTTGAGAAAAACCAGGTCCAGCAAACATGAACTTGTCCCTGATCATGATTGGGTCAAGTTCAGGGGAGGGATTTAGGTTAGTGCTTCTCAATTATTTTCTGTCATGCCCCCCCTAGGAAGAAGAAAACATTTCGCGCCCCCCGCGCGACTGTAAATAGTATCATTTGTCTATAAAATTGTTATAAGTACACCTCTGCATAACAGAGCCTCGCGCTCCCCCCTGGGGGGCCCACCCCACTATTTGAGAAAGGCTGGTTAGAGGGAGGGCAGAAGGTGGAACATGCCTCCCCTTCATTGGGGCAAAAGAGGAGGAGGAGGAAGAAGGAGCCAGGGGAAAGAAGGGTGCCGTGAAGGGCAGAATCAGAAGGAGGAGGAGGAGGAAGGAGCCGGGGGAAAGAAGGGGGCCATGAAGGGCAGAATCAGAAGGAGGAGGAGGAGGAAGAAGGAACCAGGGGAAAGAAGGGGGCCATGAAGGGCAGAATTGTGAAAGAGGAGGAAGAAGGAGCAAGGCGAAGGGTCAAATTCAGGGGAGTGAATTAGGTCAGAGGGAGGGCAGGGAATAGAACATGTCTTTGCTCTTGCAGGCAGCTTTCTCTCTCCCTCTCTCTCTCTCTCTTTCTGTATTTTTATTTTGACAGACTATGTGAATACTTTTTCTACAGGTTATAGATAGAATGTGTCTGCTTGTGGTACATTTCCCTTTCATTAGCTTGCTCCCAGGATGGCACCTCACTTTGAAAGAGGCTTTTTTTCTAAATTACTTTTTATAAGGGAATGCTACAATGCGAATATTACAAATGTTTCTCTTCCAAATTGGCAAATTGATACAGAATGCTTTTGTTACTGTAAGTGTCTGTAAGGAATTCTGAGGTGGCTGAGGGAAAGCAAAGGATGCAGAGATGGCATTCCAAAGTGAGGAATTAATTATTATTGTTGTTGTTGTATGTGTATGCGGCATTCTGGGGTTGCATGGAGGGAGGATGCAGAGATGTCATTATATTGCATTTTGGGGTTGAAAACGGAGGCAGAGGAAGATTTATAATCTGTAGTGACCCAAATACACACAACACACACACACACCTGGAGGTTTTTAAATTTGACAAAATATGCACACACTCCTGCCAGTTTTTTTAAAAAAGGAGGGGGGGAAGCACGCATCCGGTTGGCCAATTGCTGTAGGAAACGTCACCTTTGACGAAAGCAAAACTGAATTTGATTGACAGCAAAGGAGCCTTCTTTTAAACAGGTACCTGCAAATGTGAACTCTCCACAAAGAGCTGCAATGGCATTCAGGGTTAAATTACCCCGATTAAGGTAAATTATAGTGGGCATTTGCTTCCAGAGAGATTTGGGAGGGCCCCCCTGGGATCTGCTCAGTTCCATCCAGGGTAAATGGGCCAGTGGGAATGGGGCCTTATAGTGACTCTAAGACAACCCTTTTTTTCTTGTTTTCTTGGCAAGATTTATTCAGAAGGGGTTTGTCTTGCCTTTCTCTGAGGGTGAGAGAGTGTGATTTGCCCAAGGCCAACCACTGACTTTCCATGGCCAAGCAGAGATTTGCACCCTTGTTTCCAGAATCATAATCCATGTGCTCAAACCACGCTGGCTTTCTAAAGCAGTTGAAGAACAGAATAATAGAATCATAGAGATGAAAAAGACTACGAGGCCATCTAGTCCAACTCTCTGTCATGCATGAAAACACAATCCAGTATTAAATTCAGATCCGACTGTCCAAATGCAGCCAGAAGCGTTATTATATTGATATCTCAGCAATGACTACTTTGGCAGATCAAATCCTATAATAAGCCATAATATGCATGAGCACCATGCACCCACAAACATTCCCTTTATCTGTGTACAATGAGCAAAATAAATCAAGATGCTGCACTTTGCAAATTCACCTTTATGCACAAACCAGGAGCTATGCTTCATGTTATCCAAACAAGCCAGGATAATAAAATAGCTGGGGCTTCATGTCACATCTCTTGCTTCCCAAACATGAGTCAAATCTAGTGAGTTAGTGTGGTTCATATTTTCAAGGTGTGATGGTGACTCTTCTTGTTATCTGTCCTGGTCCATCTTCCTACATCAATTTCCTACCCAAGGGGCAAGGAGCACCCCCTTTGCAGGGGTCCTGGGAAAAAAGCTCTGTGGATGCATCTCCTCTTAATGCGGTATGCTCAAAAGGATGCTTATGAGCAATGTTCAGTTTAAGGAGATGAAATCCCTAAGGACTCACACCAACAGCTTATTGTTAGATAAGTCACAGGAGCTGGTGAAGCTAGGATACTGGCACTGTTTTGTGTTTGAAACGTATGTGCAGGTAGCAGTCCTTTGACCGTGTCCCCATTTAAAAAAAAAATATTAGGAGATTATACAAAAAAACAGAACAGTAAAGGATGGCTAAAACCCTACAAAATCTTACAATTATAAAATAAACTTTAAAACTTGTTAAAAAAGAATATAAGACCGTGTCCTCATTGATGAAAATTCAGGGGCTTCCTGTATGGAGGGGTTTAGAATCACTGTGACCTCTGACCGATGGGTAGCGACAATCTTTTCAAGACTACAGTTTTTGCTTTATGCTGTAATTTTCTTTTTCATTTCCTGTTTTTCTGTTCTATAATTAGATTTTGTGGCTGTTAGCCAACATTACAGCAGTGTATTCAATACCACCCCAGCATAAATACACTCATTTTAATCTACTGGTTAAACAGCTAAAAGCTGCAATCTTATTTTATGTATTTTTATTTTACAACAGCTGGGACATTTTTACCAACCACACTATGAACCATAAATTAATTTAACTTAATAAAACTGTATATTTTGTACAATGTTGGAAACAAAATGTATACATTATTATTATTATTATTATTATTAAGCTTTATTTATATAGCACTGTAAAATTACACAGCGCTATACATACAATCTTTTTAATTAGATGGTTCCCTGCCCTCAGGCTTACGATCTAAAAAGACACGACACAAAAGGAGAAGGGAATAGTGGTGGGGAAGGGGATCAGGTCCCTGGTGGCGCAGTGGTTAAATGCCTGTACTGCAGCCATTCACTCGAAACCACAAGGTTGCGAGTTCAAGACCAGCAAAAGGGCCCAAGCTCGACTCAGGCTTGCATCCTTCTGAGGTCGCTAAAATGAATACCCAGACTGGGTGGGGAAATTAGCTTACTTGCTAATTAGCTTACTTGCTGTTCACCGCTATGATCTTTGGAATAGCGGTATAGAAATAAAACAAATTATTATTATTAACATTTCTTCTCTCCCTCTGAGGCCTGAACCAAGGCAGATGGACTGGAGGGAGGGCTTGGCTTCTTAATTGAGACCAGGCCTGGTGGAGCTGGCCCTGCCTTTTCACTCACTCCAGGCCGGATGGCTTGCCTTTCTCTCCCTCTGATTACATTACAAAGAACAGGAAGGGCAAAAATGGCAGCCTAGTGTTGACATCGGCAAATCCCCCTCTGTTCTATCTATTTCATTCTAATCTTTGTCTTAACACACAATATTTACCTTTCTTTTCTCCACCTTATTGGATGCCATGATTAATAGTGGTAAGGAAAAGGAATATGCATTGGAAAAAAACTGAAGTCAGTATTATGGAGGGATAGAGGAGAATTCAACATGAGGAAACTCTTTTAAATCACAACCCAATTTGTTATGTATTTTTCCACCCTAAACTGGTAGAAGAAGAAATCATCCACACTTCTAAAATATTTCTCATACAGCCATAACAACCCTCTACCTTAAAAAACAAAATCTGATATTTTAATTATTTTTGTTACATCACTCTCACTGAAATATAAAATTAGGATATATACCATTGTATCATAAAAACAGACAGGGAGATTCCCATTTACAGACTTATAATGCCAGGCTACACACTATTCCTCTGAAAATTAGAGACTCATGTCAATCTATCTGTTGTAATTTTGTAACAAATGTTACCCTGAACTCAGATATTATGAAATGTATTTCTGCACCCCGATGCTACAACTAGATACCATGGAGTAGAGACTTTTCATCTGTGATTCTTTGTTGTATCTAAGCTGCCCATGGCCAAATACATTGTCATAACTATAACTTTGAGAGAGAAAGGGTTGGTTTTTAATTGCCAGAAGTTATTATTACCTGAACTGTCTCTATGAAGACAGAAAATGAGTTCTCCTCACAATCTCTTGCAAACAAATAATGGCAGATGCCACTGAAGGTGAAATATTTGTTGTCAAAGCTTTTGAAATGGGATTGGCCAGTGACAGAGCATTCGCCTGGGGGGGGGGGTGGGAGAGAGAAAAATATTTTAACTTAAATCAAATCACATAATTAAATTAAAGAAAAACTCTCTTGCTCTTATTACAGCAAAACAGAAACAAAGGAATTAGATGTAAATACCTTATTGATTCCTAAAGGCTGGGAAAATACATACAGCATTGCTCACCTAAAAACATATTATTTTCTGGCTGCAAATAAGTGTTTGGGATAAAGATGTAATATAGCACACCTCAGATGGAACTTACATCCATGCCTGGAGATACTAAAGCTTGGCTCTGAAAAACATTCATCATGATTGAGAGCTTAGTTCACTTCAGTAAGACTGCACTTGACAATGGAGTTTGAAAGCTTGTGTTTAGAGTAGTCCTACTAAATCAAAAGCCATTTTTGAGGGCACACAGAGAAACAGGAAGGTGGTGGAGCAGTAGGAACAGGTCTGTGCCTGTTCCTCTTCTTCCCCTCACCTTCCTGTATCTTTAGCTGTCTCCCAAGAGGCAACTAAAGGCAAGGCAGGGTGGAGGAAGAGGAACAACAGGTGCACATCTGTTCTACACTTACTTCACCCTCTCATCTCCCTGCATGCCAGAGAGGCCAGATGTGCCATAGGTTCACCACCATGGGACTAAGAGATATGGGAGAGGAAATGCTGCAAGCAGTGTGATTGGTGGCACATAAGAGGCAAGCAAGTGCATCATCAAGGGGTGAGGTGAAGTGAGGTGGTGAGTAAAAAATATGGGAGAACAAATTGTGCAAGTGGCAGGGCACAAGAATTTTGGGAGAGGCATGCTCCGAGAGCAGGGAGTGAGATGCATGGGATGGAGTATGAAAGATAAGGGAGCAGTAATGTGAGCAGCAATAGACAAAAGAAGCAAGTGACGGGTTCACTGGCAGGCAAGGGACAGAGTAGAAAGCTCCCAGGAGTGGGAACAGTGGAGAGTGAGAACAAAAGAGTGGTTCAACACAAGGGCAGGGTATGAGGCAAGGGAGGGAGCAGTAGAAACAAGAGAGCAAGCAGTGTGAACAGTAGAGCACAAGGAGCAAGTGAGTGTGCTGTGAGAGTGAGATTGGAAAGTGAATTGTATGACTGAGAGGACACAAGAAGCTAGCAAATAGTGCATTGCTAGGGCACAAGGTTAGGCAAGAGAATGGCATGAGGGAAGAGAGAGTGAGGCAAGGGAGAACAGGGATAGAGTGAATGGATGATGAGAGATGCAGTGCTGGGATGCAAGGAGCAAGAGAAGTAGGCATGAGGGTAAGGGCAAGGGGAGGAAATATGCTATCACTAGGTATTGGAAGCTGGGATAGGAAATGCACAGTAGGGTGTAAAGAGCAAGAGGGGAGCATGACGGAGGCATGAGGTAAGTCCAGGAACTGTGAAGAAGTGGGGCAGTGGAAGTTAGGACCACAGAAGCGAGGCAAGGCAGCAATAGCAGTAGAGGTCTTCTAGGAAAGGGGGAACAGTGAAGCCACAACTTCATGATACAAGTGAGAGGAAAGAAGCAGCTGGGGAAAGGCGAGAAGGCAGATAGAAGCTTATTCAAGTAGATGTTTGATGTGCATCTTCAGTATTTTGAGAAATGGATCCAAACAATTATAAGGTCCTTTTTAATTTATTTTTATTACACATTAATTTGTCTTCTGAGTGGACAGTTGAACTGTTTACTCACATGTGTCTTATTAAGGTTCCAAACAGACAGTAAGATCCAGCTTGGGGGTGACGTGTAGGCATGGCGTTTAGATGATGCATTCCCTGATGCCACCCCCAAGCCAGCGTCATGCCACCCACCTGCCCAGATGTCAGGCACTGTTGCAGGGATCCAGCGGCACAGGGATGGCTGAAAGCTCAAAAAGCAGCGACATTTTACCGCCTTTTTTGAGCTGACAAATAGCCAGATTGGGGCTGCAGCCCTGATCCAGCACTCCAAGAGGTGGCATCACACCACCCATTTAGGGCCATATGTTTTGGCCCTACATTAAAAGTGCATAACAAACACCATTTGCCTCAACAGAGTAAACTCTATTAGAGAAATAAGCAGCTACAAAGTTGAGGACATAAAAAGGCTTTATGGTTAGGAGAAACCCAAGGCTGGTATTTGCAGGAGGGAACACATCTGCCACATGGGACTGACACTTTGACTTTTTTCCACTTACATCAAAGAATACCTTAAAAAGCTTTTAAGGGGTCAGCTATGCTAGTCTTTTGCAACAAAATCAACAGGGTTTAGTATTTATCTTTGTCGTTGCTGTGTGCCTTCAAGTCATTTCTGACCCTAAGGCCATCATGGATTTTTCTTGCTACTGTACGTTTTATCAGAAGGGGTTTGCCACTGTCATCTTCTGAGGCTAAGAGAGTGTGATTTGCCCAAGGTCACTCTGTGGGTTTCCATTTCTGAGATGGGATCCAAACTGGTCTCCAAAGTCATAGTCCAATGCTCAAACCATTACATCACACTGGCTACACCTTATCTACACAAAGTATCTACCCTTAAAGATCAAAGGAAGAGGAAGGAAGGGAAAAGAGGACAAGGAGAACACGGGACAGCAAGTGCGGGGGGAGGAAGGAAAAGGAGGAGAAAGGAGCACGAGGGTGATGCTGTGCAGCAGGTGTGGGGGGAAAGGAAGAGGAGGAAGAGGAGGGAGCAGAAAGGAGGACAAGGAGGACACGGCACGACAAGTGTGGGGTGAAGGAAGAGGAGGAAGGAGAAAGAGCTGGTGGACATTTCATGGGCACCAGATCATTTTGAAAATGGAGGTGCCACATTTTCAAAACAATTTACAATGCGATTTGGATCTTTCCAGTAGTGAGTTCTCACTACTGAAGACCTAGATTGTTGCAGCGCTGTGAAAAAGAAGTTGTAGATGACCAGGTGCAAAATGCACAGGGTTAAAGGTTGGGTTTTGTTTTTATTTTTTGCACACACACACACACACACACACACACAAACCAAGTGCAATCAGGGGGAGTGTGAATGCCATGAAAATAATCTGGTTTCCACACCGGGTTATTTCCTGGTGTGAATGGGCCCTCAAAATACTTTTTTTTTTAAAATGAGATATCTTGCTACAGAAAGCCTAATTCCTCAGCTGCCATTGGTACATTCCAAAAATCATTTTCAATCCACACAGACATCTCCAGCTGAAGAAGGGGAGAATGAAGTTAGCTCGGTAGGTAATTCGACCAATAGACATTCAGATTTCATAATGCAACATAAAATTAGCAATGAGAGATCTCATCTCTGTCTTTGCTCAGTATTGGCTGTGGAGACCTGGATGGGCATGTCTTCTTTTTTTTAAAAAAATAAGGTGTTTCAAAAATCTTACTGATCTAGCACAAATGCCATGTGCCCCTCTGTTAGAATCCTGTTAGTATTCTACCAGATAGTGTTTTGTATTGTAGTATATTAGTTGGGGATGATGGGGCTTTAGCTGCAGTAGAAGAGTAGCTAGTGATAGTTAGTGCATAGCAAGGCCAGGTGTCTTATCTAGTGGCCTTGAGGGCCTGGCTCTCAGAGCTCTCAGTGCTGGGAATGTGCTTTCGCTTCTGTGGGAACCAGGAGGGGCTTTGCTTGGCGGGCTTCTGCATGGGAGGGGATTTTGGCTTTTGGGGATTCTGTTACTTTGTCTTTGGGAGGGGTGTGGTTAGTCTCAGCTAAGAAGCTGAGTGAGGCACATGTCTGATTCTGGATCAATCAATAAAGTGCTGTTGATTATATCAATCAAGCTGACTGGTTGATTGTCTGGGGTTCTGGGTGCTAACTCTGACACCCTCTCCCATTCAGAGCAGAAAAAAAGTTTTCAAAACTAGGTAACTGGACCTCTAGAAAAATATATGTTTGCTGCAATCTATCCTGAAATGTAAAAATATCCATCTTTTAGGTAGGAATAAAATAGTTCTGATGTGGAGTCGAAGGCTTTCATGTCTGGCTACATTTTTTTGTGGGTTTTTTGGGCTATGTGGCCATGTTCTAGAAGAGTTTCTTCCTGACGTTTTGCAGCATCTGTGGCCAGCATCTTCAGAGAATCTTCCACATATCCCGAAATCCCCACAAAAAATAGTTCTGTTTTTGTTTTGTTTTTCTTGGTACTGTTTCTTGGTACTGTTCTGGATATTCTATGAAAAGAAAAACCTGAAAATGTCAGCAACAGATAGGGTAATAGGCAGAAACTTTTTCTCCATCTTTTTTCTCCCACAGTAAATATTTACAGTATTCTATATCCCTGTAGGATATCTGATCATGCTCTTCCCAGTCCCCATTACTGCTATTTGTTCCTCCTTTTCTGTGCATCTGCCTGTGTGAACCAGGTGACAACCACTCTCAAGTTTTTTTCTGTGGCATTTTCATGAAGACATGCTGCTATTCTAGGAGAAGGGGTTTGCAAAAGCCCATCCCACCATCCACTCTAACTCAGTTTGCCAAAATTCACTTTCTGCTGCACTGCAGAGATCTTGTAGCACCTCTGAGACTAACTGAAAGAAAGAAATTGGTTGCATGAGTTTTCATAGACTAGACTAGAGTCATAAAATCTCAGGTCTATGAAAGATTCAAGTCTATGAAAACTCATGCTACCAGGTTGTTTCTTTCAGTCAGTAATCTCAAAGTTTGCATACTGATTTTCCAGACTATCACAGCTATATCTTTGAGTTCTGATGCTCTGTTAGATGGGAAGCATCAACACAGCCTCTCCCTTGTTTCTCCTCTTTTTCCTCTCAATCTTCCTACTGCAGCCACAATGACACATGATCTCTCCACACACAGTGTATAGTGTTGGGAGTGCACATGGAGGCCAGAGAGATGGTTGACTGTAATATCATTATGAGTCTCCACTGGGGAAGGATGCAATGATAGGTGACAGTAAAGGTGAAAACAAAGAGATATAACATGACTGAATTGTAAGAAAAAAATATTAAATGAGCACAAGAGTTAGAAGAATAATAGGAAAGTCACCTATGGCAGAAAAATGTCCTTAACGTTCTTATAATAAACATGCTGAAAAATAAAGGGATTACATAAAAGTGAGAAATTGAGTGACTAGGTGACACAGGTTCAGCTTTTGAAAGATGGAGGGAAAGCAGGTTTCTTCGCAGAAAGGAACATTTGAGATACATACATGATGCTGATTCATTCACTACTCATTCTGTGTTCCAGTATCAACATACCTGGGCAGAGTTCATTGTCACAGATCCAAAGACCATACCTACAAATACTGGAAAATAAAATTTTATAAATTAGATATATAGACAAATGTTATATCTCTCGTTGATGCTGTACTAGTGTTGTGTGTATATGTGCCTTCAAGTTGCTTATCAACTTATGGTGACCCCATGAATTTCATAGGGTTTTCTTAGGCAAGGGATATTTGGAGGTGGTTTTGTAACTTCCTTTCCCTGAAATATAGCTCGCAGCATCTGCTATTTGTTGGCAATCTCCCATCCAAGCACTAACCAGGGCTGACCCTGCTTAGTGAGTGTTAAAGTACACAGCATGGGAAATCTGTGATGTACCCACAATGTCTAAGAAGAAGGTTTCATTTCAGAGTCAAGGAGGTTTATCTCTTTGTTTCATGTGACTCCAGTGCAAACCTCCCCCCCCCCCCCCATTACTATTAGCCACAGAGGGAAAGAATAATAACACCCTCTTTTATACTGCTTGTTTACCTTCTCTGCAACTAATAGCATCTCTATATGAAGAAAAGGTTAAATTAATCTTCTTGCAATACTCCAAATCCTAATCTCCTCTCACAGCTGCTATGTTTTTTTAGTAAAGCAAAAAGACATTGAGTAATCCAATCACACACCTCTGCCATCAGCGTAGTTTGGCCCTGACTAGTTTGACCCTGAAAGAAGACTGCTAGATCATCAGTGTCATATTTAAAATGTGACAGGACCACTTCTGTACTTTACATTTTATAGTCCTTCAGCTCCACTGCATCAGCTTCCCCCCCTGTAAACACATACCTATACTCCTATTTGTTGCTCTTGAAAATCACAATGGGCTTCAGAAGACATCTTAAAAGTCTAAGAAAAACGTTACTGATGCTAAACTAGGGATTAGCATCCCAGATAAATGAAAAAGCGTTACAAAAGCATTTTCATTTTTGCTATTCTTCCAATCTATGGTGTCTACAAAGGCCTGGAGGATTTAGTCAATCAAATCAAACAAGTTATAATCTTTTAATCAATTCAAAAGATGACCCTAACTAATTGGACAGTAGATTTCTAAAAAATATCTTAAATTTTTAAAAAGAGAATGATGGAATCATAGAGTTGGAAGAGACCGCACGGGCCATCCAGTCCAACCCCCTGCCATTGAAATTTGTTGTTGTTGTGTGCCTTCGGTCCAAAACATACTGCAGAAATAATACTGTTTGAGACTGCTTCAACTGCCCTGGTTCAATGCTAAGGAATTCTGGGAAATGTAGTTTTGTGAGACATTTAACCTTCTCTGTCAGAGAGCTCTGGTGCCACAATAAAGTATAATTCCCAGGATTCCCTAGCACTGAGACAAGGCAGTTATAGCAGTTTCAAACTGGATTATTTCCACCATGTGTTTTGGACCATAAAATCATTTGCGACTTATGTCAACCCTACAGTGGACCTGTCATTTGGGGGGGGGGGCAAGATTTCTTCAGAGGGGTTTTTACCATTCCCTTCCTCTGAGGCTGAGAGAATGTAACTTGCCCAAGGTCACCCAGTGGGTTTCCATGGCTAAGGGAGATTTAAATCCTGATCTCCAGAGTCATAGCCCAGTGCTTAAACTACTAAATCACACTGGCTCTCAGAAAAGTAGAAGTACCAAGCAATAACAGCAGCAAAAAACCTGCTCTTGGTTAGCAACAGGAGGGGTGCAAAAGATCCATCTTGGGTCAATTTTTAAAAAAAGCTTTTAAAAAGATGTCAGTAATTTGTCAGGGAGAAATTTACACTAAATTCTTTTCTTTGAGATAATAGATTTCAGAGTGTTATGAGATACCCAAACATTCACTTGATGTGGCACAGTCCAAGAAACATGTTACCACTTATTTCTACTACATGTATAGATTTGTAATCAGTGTGTAAAATCAGTGTGTTTGCCCAAAATATTCCTAAAATATAATCACACGAGGTCCGAGTTGTAGTTGAAAGGGCCTATGGCCCTTTGTGTATCTTATGACAATATTCAGCAATATCATCACATCATATTTACCATGAGTTGCAGTCCTGGTAGATAGAAGAGCCAGGAGCATAGTGCTTGCCAAAATGTGTGCAGGAGCATTCAGAGCTGTCAACACAGAGGTCTCCATCTAGAAGCTTGCCCTCTAGAGAGCCCAACAAATGGAGAGAGGGGAGAGAGAGGAAGTTGAGCGGCATATTAAATTCTGTTTTTATTGTATTTTACACAATAAATCTTATCAGTTATCTTATAGTTATACTTCTACAAAAAATCATACTATAACATTTCTAGCATGGACAGTGTTAGCTCAAAGATCACCCCTCCATGCAGGGTCCCTCTGTTTGATATAAACTTAATATTAAAGGGGCTGTCTGGATAGTTTAAAAAATGGACAAAAAGAGAATAAATTCATTTGAAATGTAGTGCTGGAGAAGAATGCTGAGGATACTGTGGACAGCAAAAAGAACAAATAAATGGGTCCTAGATTATTATTATTATTATTATATTTATTTGTATCCCGCTCTTTTCCCAGGACTGGGACTCAGAGCAGCTTCACAGCATTAAAAACATTTTTATTAAAAGTACGTTAAAAAGGAATTAAATTATTACGATATTAAAACAGATAGTTAGTAAAAGAATAAAACATATTTTAAAAAGACAAAACTATATAGAGGGGAAAAACTGTATCAATTTTTTTTAATGGTCCAACATCCCAGCCTGTCCTTATAGCAATTCCTTAAATGCCTGTGTGAACAGGTAGCTCTTCACCTGCTGGCACAAGGCCATCAAGGAGGGAGCCATTCTTATCTCCCTGGGCAGGGAGTTCCAGAGTCTAGGGGCAGGCCCTCTCTCGTGTCCCCGCCAACTGTGTTTGTGACGGTGTTGGGATGGAGAGAAGGGCTTCTCCAGAGGATCTCCCAAGAGAAACAGTCTGCCAAATAATGTGGACCTGAGCCATGTAGGGCTTTATAGATAACCAGCACCTTGAATTATGCCCAGAAACAAACTGGCAGCCAATGAAACTGTTTCAACAGGGGCGTTGTATGGACTCTGTAATCTGCCCCTGTTTACAGCCTGGCAGCATGTCTTTGAACCAAGTGAATTTTCCGAACACTTTTCAAAGGCAGGTCCATATAATATAATAAATAATAAATTGTTTATTTATAAACCGCTTTTCCCAGGATCAAAGCGGTGTACAGTATAAAGGTAAATACAATATAAAACAAATGACATATTAAAAATACACATCAACACCCATTAATTCCACAAATATTGGCTAAAAACATTCCACATTATTAAAATTGCAATTATAAATACCTACATCATCAAACAGTAAGGGGAGGGAAGCTTTATTACAAGGAATTGGGAGGGTAGGCTTGTAGGAAGAGGTAAGTTTTTAATGCCTTTTAAAAGGCTTCCACCGTTCCACTAAGGCAGATCTCTTCGGGTAAAGCGTTCCAAAGAGAAGGCGCTACTGCCATAAAAGCCCTTTGCTGGGTAGTCGCCAATCTCACCCTAGGGTGACTGAGTACCAATTTTCCTGTTGACCTGAGAGTGCAGGGTGGATTATGCAGGGAGAGGCATTCCCTCAAGTAACCTGGGCCCAAGACATTTAGGGCTTTAAAGGTAATAACCAACACTTTGTATTGGGACCGGAAATGGATTGGCAGCCAGTGAAGAGATTTTAAGATGGGTGTTATATGGTCAGATCTCGCCGTCCCCGTAATTAACCTGGCTGCTGCATTTTGAATCAATTGAAGTTTCCAAACCTGATACAAAGGTAGCCCCATGTAGAGCGTATTGCAGAAATCCAAACGAGAGGTTACCAGTGCATGTACTACATTTTCTAGGTTCTTTCGGTCCAGACAGGGACGTAGTTGGCATATCAGCTGAAGCTTGTACCAAGCACTCCTGGCTATCGCATCTACTTGAGATGATAATTGTAGAGATGGATCCAGGAGTACTCGCAAACTACGAACTGTATCCTTTAGGGGGAGTTTAACCCCGTCAAGGACAGGATGACAGATTTCCCTGCCTGGGCTAGGGGAACCTATCATGAGTACCTCTGTTTTCTCTGGATTCAATCTGAGTTTGTTTTTCCTCATCCAACCCATTACTGCCTCCAGGCAGGCATCGAGAGGACAGGTGCCATCCTTAGTCACTGTATCAGTCGGAGACATGGAGAGATAGATCTGGGTGTCATCAGCGTACTGATAACACCGCACTCCATGACTCCGGATGATCTCTCCCAGCGGCTTCATGTAAATGTTAAATAGCATAGGGGACAGTATAGCGCCCTGCGGGACGCCCAATGTAAGCTCTCTTTTACGAGAGCAGCTATCCCCCAGCATCCCCATCTGGAACCTTCCCAAGAGATAGGATCGGAACCACTGGAGTGCAGTGCCCCCGATACCTAATTCTCTCAGGCGTTCCAGAAGGATACCATGGTTGATGGTATCAAAGGCCGCTGAGCCTATTATAGTAGTCCAAATGGAAGGCATGTACCACCGTGGCCAGATCTGGCTTCTCAAGGAAAGGGTGCATCTGGCTCACAAGTTTTAAATGTGTGAAAGCACTCCTGGACACAGCAGAGACCTGGGCCTCCTGGTTCAAAGCTGAGTCCAAGAGTACCCCCAAACTGCAAACCTGTGTCTTCAGGGGAATGTGACCCCATCTAACACAGGCTGGATCTCTTTTCCCTGATCTGCCTTCCAGCTGACCAGGATCACCTCTGTCTTGTCTGGATTAAGTTTCAACTTGTTTGCTCTCATCCAGTCCATTACTGAAGACAGACACTAGTTTAAGACCAAAACAACCTCCTTGGATTGAGATGGGAAGGAGTAGTAGAGTTGAGTGTCATCTGCATATTGATGACACAGCACCCCTAAAAAAGAATAGATCGAGCCTGAAATTTCCCTGGAGGCAAAGATGACTAAACTGAGGCTGTCATACTTTGGCCACATCATGAGAAGGCATGAATCATTAAAACAATAATGCTATGAAAGGTGGAGGGAAGTAGAAAGAAAGGAAGACCATGTGCTAATAGAATCATAGAATCATGGAATCATAGAGTTGGACGAGACCTCATGGGCCATCCAGTCCAACCCCTTGCCATGCAAGAAATTACAATCAAAGCATCCCAGACAGATGGCCATCTAGTTTCTGTTTAAAGATCTCTAAGGAAGGAGACTCCACTACACTCCGAGAGTGTGTGTTCCACTGTCGAACAGCTCTTACTGTCAGGAAGTTCCTCCTAATGTTGAGGTGGAATCTTTTTTCCTGTAGCTTGCATCCATTGTTCCGGGTCCTGTTCTCTGGAGCAGCAGAAAACAAGCTTGCTCCCTCCTCAATATGACATCCCTTCAAATATTAAAACAGGGCGTTCATATCACATCTTAACCTTCTTTTCTCCAGGCTAAACATCCCCAGCTCCCTAAGTCGTTCCTCATAGGGCATGGCTTCCAGACCCTTCACCATTTTAGTCGCACTCCAGTTTCTCAATGTCCTTTTTGAATTGTGGTGCCCAGAACTTTAATGCCTTCTTGAAGGCATCTAAGGTGGTAGTGAGACATATCTCTTCTGGCAGGTTTTTCCATAGCATGAGGGCCATGGCTGTTTATGCTCTGTGGGAAGTAGTTGTTAATCTGACCCTTGAATAATCTAATAAATTCTTCCCAGATGTTCTAAGAGTGCAGGGTGGATTGTGTAGGGAGATGTGTTCCCTCAAGTAACTTGGGCCCAAGCCATACAGGGCTTTAAAGGTAATAACCAACACTTTGTATTGCACCCGGGGGCTAATTGGCAGCCAGTGTAGAGACTGTAGTACAGGTGTTATGTGGTCTGACCTGGATGTTCCAGCAACCAATCTGGCTGCTGCATTTTGAACTAATTGAAGCTTCCGAACTTGGTACAAAGATAGCCCTATGTAGAGCGCATTACAGAAATCTAAACGAGAGGTTACCAGTGCATGTACCACTGTTTTAAGGTCCTTTCGGTCCAGGTAGGGGCACAGTTGGTGTATCAGCCAAAGCTGGTACCAAGCATTCCTGGCCATTGCATCCACTTGCAATGATAACTGTAGAGATGAGTCCAGGAGTACTCCCAAACTACGAACTTTGTCCTTTAGGGGAAGTGTGACCCTGTCCAGGACCGGTCGACAAATCTCCATCCCTGGACCTGGGGTATCTATCATGAGTACGTCCATTTTCTCTGGATTCAGCTTGAGTTTGTTTTCCCTCATTCAGCCCATTACTGACTCTAGGCAGGCATCCAGAGGAGGGATGCCATCCTTAGTCGCTGTGTCAGTCAGAGACTAGCATGAATTAAAGGCATAAGAAGAAATGATTCACATTCATTTAAAGTTTAAAACCTTTTTGGAGGAGAAAGGAATTATTCCCTATTCTATGAAAAATGTATGTGTTTATTTATTTAGTCAATTTACCAGCTTCATACCTACCAAATTTCAACATTTTAAATCTTATGATTTAACATATTGAACCAAAACTAATTTAAGTAGAGTTGTCTCCATCTTATTGGGCATGTACAGACAGGCCAAAATAAAGCTACTTCGGATCGCTTTGGAGGTATGCTGTTTAAATGACACACACATTTTAAAAGGCCAGAGGCTGTGCCAAAATGGCACTCCAGTCCTTAGGACTGGAGCATGGCTTTGGTGTGGCGTCTGACCTCTTAGGATGCATGAAGCATTTAAACAGCATACCATCAAAGTGATCCGAAGCAGCTTTATTTTGGCCTGTCTGTATGGGCTCATTGTCTCTGTCAGGTTGATGGCATGAACGCTTTCTCTAGGGCTTCTCCTCTGCAGCATCTCATACTGTCTTAAAGATACATCAGCCTCATATTTCTTTGTATCTACCAGTAAATTTTCAGGTCTTTGCTTTAGAGAAGCTTGAAGTTTCCTGTCCATTTTATCAGGAATTCTTCAGTGAAAAAATGGTGGAATGAATTCCTGAAAAGCAAATTTTCTATTGCTACCACTCCTCTTACAAAGGCAACGGTGCGGGCACATGTGTTCCAAAGAGACAGAGCAGTACTCAGAAAGAAATTAAAAGAAAGGCATGAATCCATCTAGTGGTCAAAGCAAAACTATTAAAATGAAATGAAATAAAATATACAATGACAAGATAACACCAAAGGAGAAAAGAAGGAAAAAGGAAGAGAAAATGTTCAAGAATAACTAAGGATATATATATATATTATATATATTAATATCGGACAAAAAAGAAGAAGCACTAGATTCAACAGTGAAACAGTGGAATTAACCAATAATTACTACAAATTAAAAAGATTGGAAAAAAACATAAATGCACCACTATTAGACTGGGCACACATGGATGCCCGGCCCTATGGAGCCCTTAAATCGGCCAGGACGGTACTTTTTGCCTGTTTTGTATTGCGTCTTAGTTTTGTAGGTCCTGGGGCTGGCAATATCTATCTATTACAAAGAGATACTTATACCAGCAATTTGTATAAATCTGTGAAAGAAAAAGTACAAAGATTAGGTCTCTTGCATTATTTTCTCTCCGCCTCTGACTAGTTTAGGGTAAAACAGATCCGTACACAATGAACTGAAGATATCAATATGCAACATTCACTGGCATCTGCGTGTTCTACTTGTTCCCCCATTAGCTTGGGTCTGTCTTTAAATACAAAGGGTGCAAACTATTTGGAATATCTAACAATTCCTAAATATAGGTTGACATTCAGCAAAGGCCACTTTACTGTAATCCCATTTGCTATATTAGAGGGATGTTATCTCCAAACTTGAGTATAAGAATCGAATCTGCCCCTTTGGAGAGGGCCTTGTAGAAACTACATCCCATGTGTTCTTTCAGTGTACCTTCTACAATGATGATAGGCTAAACATAATCATGCCTCTACTAAAAAATAAACCCGGTAGAACCCATGAATGGTACTGTATCTGAAGTTCCTACTAACAGATAATGATAGAAAAGTTACTGAGGAAGTTGAAAAGTTTATTTTGTCTGCCATTAAGACTTGGAAAATAATGTGCCACAAAAATTAAAAGTGAAGTAAAATAATTTGGACAAAACCCTTATGGAAAAAAGGGTAATATGGTTTTTGATGTTGCAGTTAAGCCCACATATATATATATATGGAACTTGTTTTAAATTTGTTTTTAGTGGAATTCATTGTACAACTGTAATATTGTATTTATATATCTGCTTAAATATTATATAATATGTACTGATTTATTTTTATGTCTGCCTTCAGTCTGTTGATTGCAATAAAGGCGATTGATTGATTGACTGATTGATTGATATTTTGGCTTTGTGATTACAAATAAAAACTGTTTTATTTTCCAACACTTACAAAAAAAGCAGGTAGAAATAATAAAAGATTTAATGTATTGGAACAATCTTAAAGAATCACTGTTAGGAAATCTACTGTTAAAATGAATATTGTACCCAAGATGCTATTCCTGTTTCAAATGATCCCAATTGTTAAAAACCATCTACCATTTAAAAACTGGTATGGAGATTTAAAAATTATCTGGGCAGGCAGAAAAAACAAGAATAAAATTTAAAAGTTTAGAAGATTCAAAAGACAGGAGAGGATTTGCTTTTCCATATCTTAAATTGCATCATGATAAATGCTGTTTAACCTCGATTAAAGAATAGATGCAACTAGAAAACCAAAACTTATTAAAGCTTGAAGATTCAGAACTAAGATTTCATTGGCATGTATATGGAAGAAAGCAAAGAAAAAACAAATAGAGATTTTAATAATCACTGCATTAGAAGCTCATTATTACATATCTGGAAAAAAATATAAGGAACAAATGTTCTTAAATACCACTATAAATGTTGTTTAAAAGTTATATAGAAATGTATTGTTTTATGAAAATAATACATTTAGAATAAAAATATAGGAAGAGCTCAAAAAGGAAGGTTTTGCTTGTAACATAAACAAATAGAAGATTCATATTATATAATAGATAAGAAGGGATATAAAGAGTCAAATCAGAAATAGAAGACATAATATTGTCAAACAAAATTTATGTTATCTAATCTATATAAAGGTCTTTTAAAATATATATACAGAAGAGGAAATAATTAAGGACAACATGGCATAATGTTCACAAAACTTTGGCTATTTGACTGAGTTAGATCAATCAATGGGAACTAACTTGGAACAACAAATTAAAACATACAGTTTGTCAAAATCTCAAAGATCTCTTCCCTATTGTCATTCTCTTCTCCTTTTGTGTCTTGTCTTTTTAGATTGTAAGCCTGAGGGCAGGGAAATACCTTATTTACCATTTGTAAGCCACTCTGAAAGACTTTTGGCTGAAGAGTGGTGTATAAATACTCTAAATAAATAAATAAAATATTATAAAATCTGTCAAATATGGTATTTAACACCTGGAAAATTGTGTAAAATATATGGAAATAGAAACAACAAATGATGGAAAAGTACAAAAGTAAAAGAAACACTATCATATGTGGTGGACATGTGTGAAAGTAAAAATGTTTTGGCTGCAAATCCACTATACAATGAATATAATAATGCAAAATTTAAACCAGAAATATTGCTATTAAATACAAATGGGGGGGGGGGGAATGGAAGAATTATATTTTACATGATCTCAGCTATGAGAATGATTTATGCCTGAGTGTGCAAAGATGGAAAGATATCATCAATAAAGCTTGGCTAATAATATTGTACAATATGTTAGAAATGGATAAATGTAAATAAATAGATAAATGATGCGCTTTAGATATTGAGATAGTATATTGAGAAAAACTTTGAGAGAAAGAAAGGTTGTAAAAAGGAAGTAACAAATGATGTATGTACAAATACAATTATATCTTACTTTGTTTCGCTTTTCTTATTTTTCTAGGCTATGTCAGGTTAGATTATATTCAACTGTGTAAAGGCATGCAAGGATTTTATAAATATGTTAATTTAAATTCAATTCTGGAAATAAAAATATTTGTTTAAAAAAAGAAAAAATTCAAAAGCAATTCTAGGATTTGCAGGCAAAAGCAAAGAATTAATGGATGATAACCAATCCATGCTGGAACACATATAAAACTTCATTTCTTTTTATTACATAGTAACTCTTTAATAAAACACATATACAATAACTACCTTACTTGAGGACATGGGGGTGAGAAGAGTGATAAATACTTCTCAACATTTGAAAACAATGCACTGATTCTTTCTTTAAATAAAATGAAAACTACTGCTCAAAGATTCCCTCTGTAAACAAATCAGTAAATATATTACCAGGGCAGCTGCAGCCATCAACACATTTTTCTTGACACATTTCATTGATATTCAAGCTCTGGCAAGTTCTGATACAAGGGGACATGCACTCCTTGTACTCTAAGCCAACTGGACATCTTGGCTCTGAAAAAAATAGGTGAATTTAAGACATTAATCCATTCAGCATCTATTAGAATCTACTAGTAGTATATTTGATTAGTACAATACAATGGTGGGTTACAAACCGCCATTTTGTCCGTATTCACTACATATTAGGGTTAGGAATGGGTGGTGCTTCCGCACCCCCCTAACCCTAGTACGCAGTGAATATGGACAATATGGCGGCGGCCGCTCCACGCGGCCGCTGCCATATTGACGTAGCAGACGCTGTGCGTCTGCACGTTGCACGGCGCTTATTTGTTCTTTAGGGGAAGTGTGACCCCGTCCAGGACTAGATGGCAAATCTCCCTGCCCGGGCTTGGGGTACCTATTACAAGTACCTCTGTTTTCTCTGGATTCAGCCTGAGTTTGTTTTCCCTCATACAGCCCATTACTGACTCCAGGCAGGCATCTAGAAGAGAGATGCCTTCCTTAGTCATTGTGTCAGTCGGATTCATGGAGAGAGAGATCTGGGTGTCATCAGTGTACTGATAACACCGTGCTCTATGTTTCCGGATGATCTGTCCCATCGGCTTCATGTAAATGTTAAACAGCATGGGAGACAGGATGGCACCCTGAGGGATGCCAGATGTCAGCTCTCTTTTGCGAGAGCAACAGTCCCCCAGTCTCACCATCTGGAACCTTCCTGAGAGGTAGGACAGGAGCCACCGGAGCGCAGTGCCTCCGATACCTAACTCTCTCAGGCGTTCCAGAAGAATACCATGGTGATGGTATCGAAGGCCATGATGGGTCTCAGTGAAATTGTTTAAGGCAAATAATCCTTAAAAATAATTTTCCTATATCATATAGAAATCTCCTTTCCTTTAGAATTCCTGTGACAGAATGCCAGAATATAGCTGAACTATGACTCCTAGCAGCTAACTCTAGATCAGACCAAATAGAGATAGTATAATTTTGTTTCTATAATTTTATTAATGTTTTGTATTCCTTTCTAAGTGACAACATCTTAGCTTGTACTTGAATAGAGAAACGCCTCTGAGCAGATCTCAGTGCTATTTTTAGTTTCTTTTTCAATAACCTACATTCTATGTTGAAACAGGGAGAACTATGCTTCTGGGAGCTTTTCCCAGAGGGTTTGGATGTTGAATAATTTTTCAGCATTTGGCATAGCTTTGTAAATGTATTAGTAACTGATAACCAATCAGCTGAAGGCGACCGAATTATATTGACCCAGTTTGCCACCTTCTCTAATTTGAGACTGACTGATATTGCAGTAGTATCAACTTTAGCCCTTCTGAGTCTATCATTTTGACACAACTTTTGATTATCTGTGATCCATCTATCAGCCCAACTACTTGGTCTTAGATCTGAACTACCCTGTAGATTCATACTCACCAGTCACTTTCCCCAACAATCTCAGAAAAAAATGTCAATTTTGTTTCTCGAAACACAAATAAGGTCTAATACCCCACTAGAGTTAGCTGTGTGAGATGTATAAGGATATATGTAACTATCATCCTCCTCTCTGCCTCCCAAAATTTAAAGGTTGCATTTGAAAATTAAAGATACCAAAGACGATCCAGCACAATTGCTTTTTTTATCTCTAGAATACCATTGTGGGTGATTATCAAAGAATTCATTTGGAAAATTATTCTTTTTAGCAAAATCATGAAGATATGGACCTAATTTAGCATTAAAGTCACCCAAAAGAATTATTACGGATTGAGGGTACGAAAATAATTCCTCCATTTGAACTTCTAGACAGGTCCACAAGTTGATATTACAGAAGGGAGATGAAATAGAATGGATATATACATTTACCAATATGAATTCAAAATCCTTATGTGTAAATTTCATGACTAGAGAATAATTTCTCTGCTTTTAAGAAATTTAAACAAGTGCAATTCTTGTTTTAATAAGAATGCAAAGGCCACAGGCCATGTGACTATTTGGATACTTTCCCCACTAACAGGCTGTTCTAAATCAGGTGAAGGAATAGGACATGATGGCACAGTCAGTCAATTAGTATCTGTGTCTACAACAATATTATCGATGCATCCCGAATAAACACAGTTATTATTTAGGTGATGGTCTTTAAGAGATGAAGGGGGTATTTGATCAGTAGTATATTTGATTAGATGGAAGGAGGAGGATAATCTGAAAGTCACTAAAAGCAGCTTCTCAGTGGCTGAAAAAAGAGCAGTTGAAAAGTGCTCCTCTTTTGGCTGGCACCATGGCAGACTGGGCCCACTGCACTGGCTACCATGGCATCAATCCATCTTTGGATGGGGCAGCTTCACACCACTCCATCGGGGCTGTCTATTTAAGCTCTAAGATGGTATTTAAGCTCTAAGATGGTATTTAAGCTCTAAGATGGTATTTAAGCTCTAAAATGGTAAATATATGAACAGAAATGTATTGTATCTTTTAGTGAACATCTGACATTTGACAAAAATGACTGATTTGGGGGGGGGGGACATGCAAAAACGGTTTAATCCATTGTAACCTCTGGACAAAATCTCATTGTCAGATGTTGTTTGTTAGTTTTTAGAGATTTACAAAACCACAATCTGTAAGCAGACAAGAACTTGTAAGTGGCTCAAGGTTTTGCCCAAAAGTTACATTAGATTAAATAATTTTGAAAGACCCTACAAACCTACCTTACTAGAATTAATAATGGCCCAAAACACATGGGCCAAAAGTGTCAATTTGAGGCCAATGTAGGGGCATGGTGTACAGATGATGTACGCCCCCAGATCAGAGCAAAGCTGCACTAGGACTGCCTAACGTGGCCTGGGGCTGCTGCCAAAATGGGTGCAAAAGACATGCTCCTTGTCAGTGGCCCATTAGGGGATTGGACTAAATGGCCCCTTTAGTCCTTTTCAACTCTATAATTCTATTCTTTCCAGCTCATAACATACATACTCATACCAGGCAGCACAATAAATTGTAAAATAGGTATAGGTTATGTTACTAGCAATAAAAGCAGTTAAGACATACAAAAAATGACTAAGCTATTGACTGAATAAAACTAAAAGAAAACAACAGAACACACAACAGAAAAACCCACTTGTGTGACCACTAATGGATGTTCTGAAAAAAATAAAAAACAACGGCAGAAATACTGCAGCAAAGTTGCAAGGATCTCACAACAAGTTTATGTGGCCTAAATGTAAAAGTAAACTGATCTTGGAGATTATCACACGGGGACAGGATAGGGACAGGATCGCTTATCCCGTCCATGACCCGAGTGAAAGTGATCTTGCAAATCACTTTCACATAGAAGCAGTCTGAAAAGTGCTTTCAGTCATTAACTGAAAGTACTTCCAGTCATCAAGGGAATAATGGGTTCTTCAGTTATTACCAAAGACTGTAAATGACAGGAGAAAGTGCTTTCAGTTGATAGCTGGAAGTGCTTTTCAGCCAGCTACCATGTGAAAGTGATTTGCATGATCACTTTCACTTGCACTTCCTGGGCGGCTGAATGACAGGTTCAGTATGTTTGTGAGCGAAAGTGATTTGCGATTGGCTAGGAAGGACCGGAAAGGGATGGGAAAATGACATCCTATCCCTTATGTGATAATCTCCCTGGTTTGCACCTTCTGATCTAATGTATAGATCAGAATGGGAGCCAGACTTCTGATCAACATATTAGTGTAGAAGTGCAAATCAGGTCATATTTCACTTGGAAATGTACTTATTATAAAATGAATACAGAACATCATAAATGAATGTATATTGTAGACATATTCATGAATCATTATAAAGAATAAAATAATAAGGAAATGTGACAAATAGACTTATGAATGTACACATATGAAATTGGCATGGACCATAAATGGTCTGAAGCAACAATCTCTAGAAGTCACTGATTCAGAATTTCCATGTTCAAAACTTACGGCAGGCACTGCTGGCTGCCCATGCTTCTAGAATCACCCCTTGCTGGGCACAGCTTCTTGCATACTCCAAAAAAACTGGGCAATGGCAGTTCTTATCCTGGGCACATTTGCACATGTCTTCTTCACATAGATGAACAAATTGTTCTGGATCAACCTCATGATGGCATTTGGAAAATATAGTTGATGTCTTTAGCAGTTGGCAATTTTCTATAACAGCCTGCAAATAAAGAAGAATCAGAATAATTACAAATGTCTTAAAACTAACCTCACAAAATAGGGCTGAGAGTGGGAAAGGATGTTACAAAGGGACTCTTCAGATGTTTTTGTATTCCTCCACACCATCCGCACCATGACTTGTGGCTTGAGAGAGATCAGCAGTGGCCTTCAGGTTTGCGTGCTCTGTCTTCTGCTGAGTTTATCCACAATGTGAGGAAAATTAGAATCATAGAATTATAGAATTGGACGAGACCACAAGGGCCATCCAGTCCAACCCCCTGCCATGCAGGAAATCACAATCAAAACATCCCCAACAGATGGCCATCCAGCCTCTGGTTAAAGACCTCCAAAGAAGGAGACTCTACTACACTCAGAGGGAGTGTGTTCCACTATTGGACAACCAATCCAGGTAATCCTGAAAGTTATTTTTCTTAGAGTGACAGGTGGAGCTAAGTACTTCAACAGTCTCTATAGCAGTGAGAAAGAAATGTATGTTCTTTTTCATAATCTCTGCTTAGGGACATTCTCTTGAAAACAGAAAATAAGAGAAAATAAGAGAGAGACCATGTATCCTGAATAATGAAATACCCAAGTCCAACAATGAAATAAATTTGCATTGGGTAATAAATTGGCAGATTTTAGTTCAAGGGTCATTCAGATTTCATTAATGCATTCCACTCTCTTTAATGCATAGCTTACATTACTGGAGACTAGGGCTTTGTCTACATGGGCCAAAGCGGCTGTTTCCCACCACACACCCACACACTGTTCTAGCGTTGTCCTACTTGGACAACACATCCCAGTGCACATTCCAAATCCTAGTTCTAGTGTGAGCAGTCTGGATTATATTTGGCATGTTCTGCAGCAGAACCAGGATATTACAGACTAAAAATGGTTTAAAATAATATACTTCTTGCTTTGGATCTTCCATGGAGATCTAAAGCCCTCTGTTTCCACACTGCAACAGCTGTCTCCATGGGTATCCCACTGAGCTGCCCAGCATGTCCACCATGGGTCACTCGTTCTGAGGTCAGAATGAAGCATCCAACATTATGACTATCAGCTCATTTTGATCTTAGAACTGAATGACCCACTGTGGCAGAGGGATACACTGGGCAGCTCAGTGGGATGCCCATACAGACAGCTGCCACAGCGCTGGATAGAATCATAGAATTGGAAAACAACCCAATGGCCATCTAGTCCAATGCTCTACCGTGCAATAAACACAATCAAAGCACTCTCAACAGATGGCCATTCAGCCTCTGTTTAAAGACCTCCAAAGAAGAAGAACCACTTTCCAAGGTCAGGGCAGCTGTAGCGGCAGGATACTCTGTGCTGCCCCCAGAAATACACAGGGTTTTTTTTCTTTATGGAAATGCATGTTATATGATTGTAAATATTTAGAATCTCTATGAATTCTCTCAAGTCATATACTGCAATTTATCATACTATAATATGAAGTAGGTAAAATTAATGGTGCCAAATTCAGCAGGAAAAATAACAGAGAAAAATTAAAATACAGAATCAACTATGTGAAATACTTTAATAATAAAATAAATAATAATAATAATAAATTTTATTTATATACCCCCTTTCCAACAGATCAAGACAGTTTACAAAATGCATAAACAATTACATAAGCAAGTACATAACACATACAAAACTAAAAATTCATCCCCTTAACTAAATACAGTTAAATTAATCAAAATGCAGTTAACATCAAAATACAGTTAAATTAATTACTTTAAAATATATTAAAATATACCCTTCCCTACCAGCTAAATGGACTGGTCCTGGTCCTGGTCCTGGTCCTGGTCCTTGCTCTTGCTCTTGCTCCCTCCGAAGCATCTGCCCCAAAGGGGTGACCCCCCCCCCCTTTAGTGTCACTCCCACTGGCAGCACACCAACCACAGCAGGCACCTAGCATTTATCCCCTTCCCAAGGAGAACAGGTGTTCCTGGCAGGCTACCTGAGGCCTGGTCCTGGCAGGAAGCAGTCTGAAGCCAGTAGTCAACCAGGTGAGATGGAGCATGCAGGTAGCAAGCAGCAAGTCCACACAGCAGCAGGACATCTCTACACATCTTTTTCCTGGGGTGGTGGGGCGACCTGTTGTTATCTTAAGAAGTCCTCCCCCTTAGAGAAGAACTGACGAGACAGCAGTAGGAATAAGAGGAAAAACTAGAGACTCCCTCAAATGGCTGCCCTTCTTTTGGGGCACTGAAGCCTGAGGTCATGCCTGGACCTTTGAAAAAGGATTCTTACACACACACACATGCACAATGTAGGGAGAAGAATCAGAAAAGGCATTCACATCCACCGCAGATGACAGCAGAATGGGCAGTATGAAAGCTCCAATAAACTGCTAGGATTCAGTAGCATCTGGATGAAGTGAAACTATCCTAACCAGATCAGCAACACTCCACCTTGATGCAAAGACCCATGACAGTAGATTCAGAGCCTGTCTTTGAGCTGTTGTGGCTGTCTACAACACACCTCACTCTCAGACCTGCCTGGCTTCTTTGACCCTTGTCATGTTTCCTCAGTGGTACTTCTAACTATTTTGTAGGAGATTACAGCACTACACACTTCAAGTGTTGCTATTTTACTTTAACTGCTCTGGCTGCCTCCTGCTGAATTCTGGGATTTGCAGTTTAGGGCGAGGCATTTAGAATATTCAGCCAGAGTTGTCTTAAGTCTCACTGAACTACCAACTTCAGAATGCAACAGGAGGCAGGCAGAGCAGTTAAAGTAGAATTAGCAGCGCTTTATGAGTCTAATGTGATAATTTCAATAAAATCCTAAGATCACAGAGTTGGAAAAGACCACGAGGACCATCAAGTCCCTCTCCCTGCCATGCAGGAATATACACTCAAAGGACCTCTGACAGATGGTGTGACAGAGTTACTGGGCAGACTTGGTTGGTTTCCTGACAACCAATCACTGTTCTGGCTGATTGTGAGGGAGGGGCTGCAGAGGAAGGAGTAGACACAAAAGGCAGGAGTGAGTGGCTGAGTTCACTTGAAGGACAGATGAGAGTTGAAGAGGACTTTAAGAGAGTTGAAGGGAATTGAGTTAAGGGAAGGTTTGAGTTCAAGAGAGGTTCTTGAGTGAGAGTTCTACGGAAAGGTTCAGATAGGGAATCTGGCTAGACTTAGGCATTTATCAGACGGGGTCTTTGCAGCTCAGATCCGGAGTGTCTGTGGATCGGGCGATTCGCATTCACGTGATAATGAGAATGTATTTTAATACCTGGTTGCTTTAAATGTGAGCCCCTTCCATGGGGCTTCCGTGGGACTTCCAAACTGAATCCTTACTGGCTCCTCATTTTGGCGAGTTTGCTAAATAAGTGGATTGACACAATTCGCATTGGGGCTTGGTTCGAACTCACTGCGAATTGGTCTGGTGTAGAATCCCAATTTGCTTGTGCTCCTAAACACCATCGCAAGACCCCTGGGTTGCAAATCTCCCATGATGCCCTGGTGGAATTTTGCCCCATTTGCTTCTGGTGGCCCTTTTCCCTTTCAGGACAACCGGGGCTGGGAGTGATCATTGCTCCATTGGAGCTCTCTCTCTCCTTCCCTCTCCTTCCCCGCTGCACCTTCTGCAGAGCAGCCTGGCCAGCGAGCGCTCTCTCTCCCTCCCTGACTCTCTCTCTCACACACACACACATACACACACAGCTTCTTTGTTGTTGGTGGTAGTGATGTGTGCACCTGTGTGTGTCAACTGTAGGGCAAAAATCTGGGGGAAATTGTAAATGGGGGGTTGAAAAAGGTAGAAAATCAATTATGGAATATTTTATTTTATCATGATTCAGGAAAACCAAAGCCAAAAATGGTCTTTATCCTAGTTCTTTTTGTGGGCCTTCACATCTCTAGTCTGCACTCAAGTCATTTCTGGACTTATGGCAAACCTAGTCAGAAAGGGTTTGATTTTGCCATCCTCTGAGGCTGAGAGAGTGTGACTTGCCCAACTGGTTTACTTGGACGAATTGTTCAGAGGGGGTTCACCCTTGCCATCCTCTGAGACTGAGAGAGTGTGACTTGCTCAGTGGGGTCTTTTTTTTTACACCCAAGCAAGGGGTCAAACCCTGGTCATCCTCCACTGCTGCCTCTTGCAGCACTTACTCAGATGCATCTAGGTGCTCCAAAATATGTCTTTGAATTCTATTATTATTGTTATTATTATTATTTGAAAGAAAGAAGCTGGCAGCATGAGCTTTCCTAAAGTCTGCTTCCTCAAATGCATTTAGTCTCAGAGGTGCAACAAGATCTCTATAAGGATGTATATTGATGTTTTTGAAATAGATTATTTCCTAATGCAGATGCAGAGGAAAGGGATTTCAATCCAGATTATAGATATGAATGAAATGAAACATGAGGCTGGAGGGAGAGATGGAACTCCCAGAATTCCATAGCACTGAACCAGGACAGTTAAACTGGAGTTAAACTGGATTATGTCTCAGTGTGGATCTAACCTAAGAAAAGGCAACTGCTACAAAAGGAAGGAGAGATGTAGCTGAAATAGATGAGGAGAATGACAAGAGGATAGATATAGATGTGGACTATCTATAACAATCTATAATAAGGATTTGAAGAAGCACCATACTGTCTCTCCGTTTCTCTGCTTCACCTATGCAAATGACATGAGTTTTACTCCCACTGCTACTATCACCATCACCACCAATGCAGAACTGAGCTGGCAATGAGTTCTTGAAGCAAAATCTCTATGATACACCACTGTCTTTGATTCTTTCCCATGAAACATGTAACACCCTTGCACAGCTCATGCTCATTTAAATGAAGATAGTGATTGTGAATATCCCAGAAGACTGCTTGCACCAGTGGCAGATCTGAATTGCACTCTGCTGGGACTAATAATCTTCTGCCTGTGGTGGCCCACATTCCCTTATGAAATGGCAAGGCTGACTCTGTCCAAAGTGAGACTATTCAAAAGTGGATTGAACTGAAAATTACACCCCAAAAGTCCCATATTGTTTATACACAACATATATACAATAACAATATAAATATTTGTATGTACAGTGCTGTGTAAATTTACAGCTCTTTATAAATAAAGGATAATAATAATAATAATAATAATAATAATAATAATAATAAATGTTTTGAAAGAGGAAACTTTCTGGTTCAGGCTACAGAAATGAAACTGCTGTATTTTGCAGATTCAGGAAGCTTTTATGGCATTTTCAAACTTTAATATATTTGTCCTCAAAGCAAAACCTTGTTCTATTAATAGCAGTCTAGCAAAACCAATGCCTGCTGAAGAATTTTGATCTTTTACATGAAGAACACAGCTTTCTTTGTTTGTAGCCTCTGACTCAGTGACAGAGGACTCTCCCATTCCTCTGCTCATTCTAATGTGCCATTGTCAGCTGTAGATGACAGAGAACAATAACTGTGATTCAGATGAAATTTTGCCTACTACCCGCCTGTAGAATTTGCTTTGTTCTTTCATTCTCTTTGCATACTGTTTGTAGGGCTTCTTTGACAAGTGCTTCATAACTCTGAACCTTTCCAATGGCTTCAGTTGATGTTAAATCTGTCTGATGCACCATACCTGTTACAGAATTGTGTGAGAAGTCCTGTTTGGAGCAAGGAATCTTTCAAAAATATGGACAGTCAGACATGGACAGCAAAATGGATTGATACAGATGTAGAGAATAGACAGGTTGGACTGGGATAAGTACCAGCCAATCATGAGCCAGCGGCCTTCAGCCAATAGCATACTGGCTGGGAAATGTTAAAAGTTCCATGCTGGGAGTTGGGATGGGGCAGTTAGGGATTGTTGAGTCCAAGAGCGAACTGTTAGCTGGGGTTTGACTGTAGACCAAGACGGGTCTGTTAGGTCCAGAGAGGGACCTTAATATATTTGGAGTCTGAATTGTGCTATGTTCGGAAGCTTCAACTTAGGGATTAGTTTGTTTTTTATTGTATTGTATTTTTCATTGTACTTCCACTGTTGTTAGCCACCCGGGATTCCTCGTTGATTGGGCAGGATACAAATAAATTATTTATTTATTATTATTATTCAACTGGTCCAAAATATGGCAGCCAGACTGGTCACAGGAAAATCAAAATTTGACCAAATAACACCCATTCCTGAAATCTTTGCACTGGCAGCCTATTGGCTTCCAAGTACAGTACAAGGCATTGGTCATTACCTATAAAGCCCTACGTGGCTTGGGTCCAGGTTACTTGAGGGAACGCCTCCTCCCATATAATCCTTTCCACACACTCAGGTCGTCTGGGAAGAATTTATTGCAGCCAAAGAGAACTAGATTGGTAGTGACTTTCCAGAAGACCTTTTCAACAGCCACTCCGAAAATTTGGAATGATCTGCTGGAGGAGATCTAGCTGTCTGTGTAAAGTTTCTTCCCTCCCAGTGTTGGATCTTTACACTATTTACCTTGTTCCCTCTATAACAGTTTGTCTGTTATCTCCATCCTTTGATGAACTTCTACCTTCCAAAATATTCTCTCTCTCTCTCTCTCCCACATAACTCAGTTTAAAGCTCTCCTGATCAAAGTTTTGAAACTACTGGCAAAAAATGTTTATACCAACTGGGGTAAGGTGCAACCCATCCCATGCCAGAGGTCCCCCTCTCCTAAAACTGCAGGTCCTGATTCAAGAATCCAAATCATTCTCAGCCCCCTATCTGCGGAGCCAATTGTCCATATCCAGTATTTTTGTCTCCCTTCCTGGACCATGCCCGTCAACTGGAAGAAGAGATGAGATGACAACCTGTGCATCCAGTTGTTTCAGCTTCCTACCCAGATCCTCAAAATCTTTTATGATATTCTGAAGGCTGTGCCTTGCAGTATCATTGATTATCGTGTGTACCAAAGGAAGTGGTAATGGTCACATTACAGATTTTTGCCCCAAGGAGACAACGCACCTTCTAAGGCTCACAAAGCACTCTCTAAATAAATATTGCCAAAGAAAACCTGTGATAGGGTCGTCATAAATTGGAAATGACTTGAAGGCACACAGCAACAACAATCAAGAAATTAAGACTTAGAAAGCCACCTATTCAGGAACTAGATAAGATCCTCAAATGTAAATATACTATAATTGAATACCAAAATCAGTATTATATATATATAATGCTATTTCTGATTTTATAGTATTGGTATGCAAGCTGGATATGAAGAAAACTGAAAGGAAGGAAATCAGTTCATTAGAAATGTGGTGCTAGATTAAAGTTCTACATAAATATACATTGCTAGAAAAATAATAAGTAGGTCCTAGAGCAAATCAAGCTTGAATTCTTCCCTAGAAGCTAAAATTACTAAGCTAAGGCTGTCATACTTAGGACCCATCATGAGAAGACATGGCTCACTAGAAAAGACAATGATGTTTGGCAAAGTAGAAGGCAGTAGAAAAAGAGGAAGACACTACAGTATTACAGGTAGATGGACTTACTCAAGGTTGCCATAAACTGAAGCTAATAACAACAAGAAGAGACCATGTTGAACTCCAAAATCAGTATTAAGTGCTGAAGAAAAATTAAGTGCCCTCCAACCACTCAACCCCCCACCCCCACCCCTAAATGTTGAAAGTGATAAGAAAGAAAACATGCTGGTATTGGAACACCTTGTACTTCTACTTTTATCACTTTCAACAAGGTTTGGTATCTGTACATTGACATCTATTACCTCTCACCAACCCAATTTTTAAAAAGCTTTTCATGGAAAATGCATGCATCCTGGTATTTAAAAGCATACTTTGAAATGCTTTGCATACAATTAATAATAGCCCCTGAGAAAGTGGGAGGTTGGAGTTTGTACTTACCAGGTTTATATTCATTTCCAATATAACCAGCCACTTCCTATCAACTTTACAAATGGTAGCAACATAGCTCAAGGAGACCTGTTTAACATGGTCCCCTTGCCACTAAAAGAAGGTTACTGCACCAACCTTATCTGCCATCTCAGATGAGATGTTGCAAGTCTGGCTTGGTGGGGTCACTCGCTGGCATCTCTTTTCTTCTTCGTTCTTGGCCCATGAATTAGCAAAATTGTAGCTGTTCTCTTCCAGAATACCTGCAATTAAAAAAAAGGAAAAGAAGTGCATGAATCTGATAGCCTGATTATACTCTGTGAGTAAGAACAATAGGTAATCTGTTGAAAAATATTCAGTTACAAAGCAACAGTCTCTTTTCAACTTGTTTCCCAGAATAAAGAGAATGAATTAACCCTCAGGAATAACTATATTTGTGCCTGTGAAAAGCAATGCCAATTGGATAGGTTCTTCAGAAAATAATTTACTGTTTTGAAAGATGCTATATATTTCTCTCATGCAGGAACAGCTTTAATCAACTACACATATGTGATGGCTGGGTCTCCAGCCATCTGGGAACTTCTCCTGAACACAAAGGGTTAATCTGGGAGGAGGTGCATGCTAATGAGAGATGACATCACATGCTAATGAGCTGTGACATCATAGCTGATGTAAGGTCTAACTGACCAATCAGAGAGTAGGACCGCGAGATTCAAGAACTTTCTATGGGGAATCTTTAAAAGGACTTCTGCAGCCATGCGGTCTTTTGTCTCTCCCTGGAACCTCTCCTGAGGGGGAAACCAGATGCTGTCTCTCTGAGTCTGGGAGACACAGACTCAAGGGAATGCAGGTCGAGAGGCCAGGGGGCCCTCCCTGCATCCAGGAACTCAAAAGGACTACAAATCCCATCTGTTGTGAGTAGTTAGGAATGTGTTAGCTAGTGCGTTTAGGCCTTTTGTTATTTTCAACAATGGCTTGCCTGGAATGAATTCTGTAACTATGTTCTTTGACCTGCAAGGCAAAAGGGGCTTTGCAAGAGTGTTATAACTTCTTTCTATCCTATTCTATCCTTTTGTTTAAAATAAACTTCTTTCTTAAAAAGCATCTGCTATCTCTGTACTCCTGTACACGTGCCTTATTCGGTCACTGATTGCTGTGGGTTAGCAAGAAAGGAAACTAGATCTCTCTATTCCTCACAAGTCTCAGTGTGTGTGGGGAAGGAATTAATTCACTGAGTGGTGGCAGCGGAAAATATAGTTCTTTAAAGGGATCTCCCTGAGAGTAATAGCCACGCACAGGGCTTTGCTCCCAAGGAATCACCACATGGTGGCAGCGGTGGTTTTCGGACTGTTGGAAACATTGCTTGCTGGGGCAAGAGTGTGTTCCGCTCTTGGAGTTTGATTTTAGTGTGATGCTCTGAAGAAGTTCTCTGTTCTCTTTCGGAATCACCACAACATATTTGCATAAAAATATAAGAATATTCATAATGATGCAACTTAGATGGGCAGGATTCTGGGAATATTGGTCTATCTGTGCCTGGTTCAACATTTATTAACTGTGACAGAAAATAAAATCAATTCTATTATGAGTTAAATATGAATTTTTCCTACACTCACATAATTCCACAATTAAATTATTGATTATATTATTAGATAATTAAATGAGGGAACAAGCTAAACAGTTAACAAATATTTCAGTCCTCTCCATGATTCTTTACCCATCTCTTTTTTGAAAAAAATAATATGGAGACCCCCAACATGAAGCCAAATGCCAGCTTAAGGGGACTGGGGTCATGTGTTGGCTCTAAGAAATTGTTTTTACCCACACAGGTAAAAGGACTCATGGTAGCTGGATTTATTTATTTTTTCCTGGATGTGTATGTGCACATATGCCAGTATGCTTGCTACCCTAAAAGATAGGGGAACTTGGGGTCCCCACCAACAGGGTCCACATTTCCTTGGTATTTTGTTTGAATTGTCAGCTCATAAGGAGGTCTGTGAGAGGAGGATAACTTTAGGAATCCATTCACTTATGGACAGCAGAACTAACTTCATAGAGACTCTGGTTTCAGTGACTATAAAGGTTTTGTTTAGGAATGCGCAAAGATGCACACAAACACACAAAACCATTTCAACCTTAAATAACCATACAAGGCTAACAAAGAGAAAGGAGTGGAAGATAGGATAGTGAGAAATAAGGAATTAGAAAGAGAGATAATTACTAATCCTAAAGATAGGTCCATGAAAAGTAGAACTTGGCAAAGACAGCATCTGACAGCTATACAGGGAGAAAGTGTGGTCTGCTGAATAAAGGCCATTAGATTATGCATTCCATGGACTACTAAAACATTGCTCGATCTCCCACTCTTTGGCAAATATTTGAAATTCTTAACTAGCAAAGGGCATATTACCACTTACAACTGTCCTTGGTATCCCATAGTGAGTAAACACAGCTTTAAGCCTACCAATCACAGTTCTTGCAGTCTTTTCTGGTAAACCTAATACTTCTGGAAATTTTGAAAAGTAATCAGCCACCAACAAAGAAATAAAAAGGAAAACGAAAATTGTCTTGTTCAAAAATATCTACACCCACCTACTGTACTTTGTTTGTACTTCAAAAATCTCAAGTGGTTTAAGTGTCTCCTTTTGATTGCTTGGAGCTCATGATGTAAAGAATATTTGTCAGTATTCGAAAAACAATAGAGATATCTGTTATTCGGAGATTTCGAAAGCTTTTTAAAGGGAAGACATTTTGAGCACTTCTCAAAATCCTAGCATTGGAAATCCTAGCACTGGAAGGGATTCCCAAGGTTTATCTGAACCAACCCCGTTTTTGGGATACATCACACTCTTATTCATGGATATTCTGAACTCTCCTTGCCAAAAAAATTTTTTAAAAAAATAAAATGCAAAATAAAAGTAGGTTTGCCTTAGCATCACCTTGAGAGAGTGGAGAGAGAGGTTTGTCATGCCCTGCCTCTGAGGCTGAGAGAGTGTGACGGGCGGGTGGGATGCAATGGCAGGAATTCTGCCATGGATAAAACCTAGCATTCGAAGACATTCCCAGGGGTCATCCAAACCCCCCCTTCTACCATGAAGGAATACCTAGGGATTGTAGTTGAAGCTGAGAGCCTGTGACTTGCCCAAGGTCACCCAGTGAATTTCTATGGTGAAGTGAGAGGCTACAGTGCTAATCCCAGTTCAGCCATGTAACTCCAAAGGATGACATTGGCTAAGTCACACTCTCTCGTTCATGGATATTCTGCACTCTCCTTGACAATTATTATTATTATTATTATTATTATTTTATTATGCATCACCATGGGAGAGGTGCAGAGAGAGAGTTGGCCATGCCCTGCCTCTGAGGCTGAGAGAGTGCGACCCTCCCAAAAGAGAAGAAAGGGCAGGTGGGGTGCAATGCCAGGAATTCTGCCATGGATATAGCCTAGCATTCGAAGGGATTCCCAGGAGTCATCCAACGCCCCCCTTCTATCATGAAGGAATACCTAGAAGTTGGAGTTGAAGCTGAGAGCATGTGACTTTCTTGTTTGAATTCCTCCTTGGTTATTTCCCCATTTTTTCCATTTTTTAAAAGCATGTTCCATTTAAAAATTAGCTCAGTTGAAAGTTCCTTCGTCATCCATCCTAGTTTCTTGAGACACCTTCCATTTTCCTTATTATTTATCTTGTCTCCTGAGCAATATGTAATCTTACCTTCCTGTGTCATGAAATCATCTTCAGCAAAGGTATTGAAATTACCACAGAGCCCACAAGTCTTATTATAGTGGTTTTCTGCAAGGATTATCTGGATGTTCCCACTGATGTCAGCCCTTGCCACTAAGCCGTGCTCTTCACTGGATAACTTATAATAGCCTGCCTCTTTTTCTATAAATACTCCATTAGATGCATAAGGTATTGAAATCCTGTTGTGAGAGAAATAAAGGTTCCTTAATGTTGGATGGAACATGTAATATATTCATATTTTCATGCAGAGATGGGCCAGAGTAGTGCAGTGGCTGGGTGTTGGAATAGGACTTGGCAGATTTATATTCTAGTCCTCACTGCATCATGATATTCAATGACAGAGTTAATCTTGGGTAAATCCTTCTTTCTCTTTCACACAGGGTTGTTGTGAAGAGAGAGAAAAGCCTTGTACAGCACTTTAAAATCATTGGAGGAAAGAGGATATAAAAAAGTAAACAAATAACAATATCATTACTGCTATCAGAATATTTACCTTTTGTCACCTACAGTCATGGTGCCATCTAAAAATAGATGAACATCAAAATATTCTCCAAGATACAAAGAAAGACTTTTTCTCTTTCCATTCTGGTAGTTACCTTTAAAAGAAATGAAGTTATGGGTTTAATAGCTTGCTCCTCTTTTTAGGAATGAGGACTTCCTTCTAAACTGTTTCCTTGTATTTCCACACACTAAAACTAATCTTGGAATTAATATACAGATTGTTCACAATCTGGCTTTTTCTGAGGTCTTTCAGTGGGAATAAAAACGGAATCCTCAACTTGGATGAGGCCACCAAACAAGCATAGCCCAGTACCAAAACAGCCAATTCTGCAACTCATGCTTACTCTGAAAAGGCCCATTTCAATAGGATGTAGTCTCAGGTGACCCAGAGCCATGCTTCAGCTCTGTGTGTACACATCAGTCTAACTCTGAGTCTTGATTATAAAAGAGGAGAACTGCCACCAGGGAATGAAATGTTTATATTTTTATCACTTAAGTATGGACAAACTTTTAAACCTTGTCCATACTTCACCAAGGTTGTAAGTTCTGAGACAAGTAGATTAAACTTCATTTCATAGTACCATGACATCTAAAATCCATAAAAAGTGATACCTTTATTGGACCAACCAAATGAAAAAAAATACATGTTGCAAGCTAATAAACCAAAATTATGGAGATTATCGCATTGCTTTTAAAGTGCCTTCTCCCCGATGGGATAAAGGCACATTAAATTTTAAAACTGGGTGTTATCACACTTGCCGGTGGCTGGGAGAATGCAACCCATATGCAGCCTGGATCCCAGCCATGCTTATCCACTGGTTTTTCAAAAACAAGATTTTGGCATATGGGTTGCATTCGCCTTGCCACCAGCAACTGCAGAAACATCCAGTTTTAAAATTAAATGTGCTTTTATCCCGTTAGAGATAAGGCACTCTAAAAACAATGTAATAATCTCCATGACAGCATAGTTCGTGATCATTGTATTTGTGTAAGAATTGCTTTAATCTTATTTTGGCTCATTACATCACCAAATTTCAACAAATGGCAGTCATTTCTTTATCAAAAAGAAAACACCAGGGTTTAGAAATGACGCTTTTTGAACAGGAATTCATAGAAGACCAGTGGCCAAACAGCCTGAGGGATTTTGGTGGTTTTAGTAATCTTTTTACTAAAAATAAATCTTTTCAAGCTTTTAAAAATATTTTAAATACTGAATGACATATGCCAAGGAATCATTACTGGTGACAATTCCCTGTTATAGTCTCCCTGCCTCTTTAAGGATGCTTGTCTCACTTCCATGCTTTATGTACAATGCTTGTGTATCCAGGATCCACTACACAATTTTCATCCACCTGACTGTCTCAATTTTGTAAGCAGAAGGTGCTTTTTAAATGGCCTTTGAAAGTCAAAGAATACTATCTAACATGGTTTTTTTTGGTTTGTTTTTTGTTTGTTTGTTTGTTTGAACCAGAAATGTAAGCGTTTTGATTTTCAGTGTAGCTAGTAGCACTGAAAAAAGTCTTGAGTTTTTGCAGCTTAGATGGGAAGAAGCCATTTTAACAATCCAGAAGAATGCTGCTACAGGTTGTCTGAAATGGTAGTGCTAATCCAAAGACTTAACTAGTAAAAGATAAAGGTAAAGGATTCCCCTCTGACAATGTTGTCAAGTCGTGTCTGACTGTAGTGTTCATCTCCGTTACTTAGCCAAAGAGCCAGGGTTGTCAAAGATAACTCTGTGATCATGTGATCATCTACTTGCACCTTTACATGCATTTGAACTGCTAGGCTGGCAGAAGCTGGAACTAGTGACAGGAGCTCACTCCATCAAGTGGCACTTGGGCCTTGAACTGTCAAACTGCTCACCTTGCAATCATCAGAGACAGCCTCTTAACCGCTGAGCCAACATGTCCCCAAACCTAACTGGACTTTTATCTGCCCTCCTGCTCTAGTATCTTTCCCTCATATATAAATGTAAACATCTATCCTAGTAACTTGACTCAAGAAAGTGAACAAACATGAAACCTAAGTATGAAGATGCTTTTAGTGGTTTAAGAGCTTGCAGGTTCATAGACTATGGAGTTGAAAAGGACCGCTAGGCAATCTTATTCAGCTTTCTGTCAATCCAGCACCTCCAGTGCTACCCCATCTATGATATAGAGCTATCTAGCCTCTACAAGAAAACGATGCTGTTCAACTGCTCATGTGCCCAGGTAGTTGTAATGTTCCATGAAAATCTCCAGTCTTTTCATTTTCCAAGAACTGGCGTTCCTTGCACACAGTGGCTCAGCCGAGACAGTTTGCTCCCTGAAACATTGGCCTCCTTATTCCCTCCTGTTCTCTGCACCTAATTTAGAACAATATTCTTAACAATCTTTTTGCACTATTTAGACACCAATTTCTGCCTCCACCTATTACTCCCACCCCAAGCCTCTTAACACATATACCCTTTATAGTTCTGTGGCAAGCAGCCTGCTTCACTGTGCTGCACTTTATGACTGACCTTGTTCATAAGTTTGGAAAGACAGAAGCCACTTGTTGGCTACACATTAAAATTCAGAGAACGAACCTCCTATGGACACTCAGCTAAAATGATTTCTGGATGTTCCTTACTGAATAACAGAAGTAACTGCATCAAAAAAGAAATTTCTAGCTTCTTGAACCAAAAACCAGGTTTCAGATATCAGCTGAAACTCACCCATGAGTGAGAAGGTTCTCTTTTGACAGTCTCCAGCAAGCAGATAACTGCAGTCACCAGCAAAGTCATATAGAGAGTCATCAAATGTTTTAATGTGGCTACTTCCAAAAAGACTACAGCGTGCAAATTCAGTTCCATCTGGAAGACAAATTTTTGTTGCTACAGAAATTACAATATATTACTGTAAACTAGCAACAGAGAAGAAACTTAAAGAACACACAAAAGTAAAAGTAAAAATAGTAAATGCCATTTTTTAAAGAGCTATCTCAGCATATCCCCATGGAACAAAAGGAGGACAAAATATGTACAATGATTTTGATCGTGAAAATAGCTTGTCCCTAGCAAATAGAGATAACTGGTCCATGGAGGTGGGGACAAACCATATAAGGTTGTTTCTCTGTCATACATTTAACAAAACACTCTTTTATTGGGGACATGGCAGCTGAAGGAGAAAATATGTTGGATAATATTGTACTACACTCATATGGTGCTGCTATTCCACTTTTACTGCTGTGACTGCCTCCTGTGGCATTCTGGGGTTTGTAGTTTAGTGAGGCCTAAGAGCTCTCTCTGACTGAAAATTCTAAAGCCCTTTCCCTAAACTGCAAATCTTATAATTCCACAGAAGGCAGCCATAGCAGTAAAAGAGGAATAGCAGCACTATATGAGTATAGTGCAGTATTCTCTGGCCATGGTGCTTGAATGTAAGAGAATATGGATAACATTAGATAAATATTTTTTTAATATATAAATAAAGGAACAACAATACAAAAATTATCTCATAATCATGTGACATAACACTGCATTCAGCAAAGACACAGAGTACAGATGGTATACAAGGAGTGGACATACAAAGCTTCCTTGTGCAAATTTTAGACAGTAGCCCATGACTGTCTATTCTGTGGCTCACATTATGCAAGTCAAACTTAAGGCACATCAAGGCTGCATCTACACTGTAGAAACAGTCCAGGATGACACCACTTTAATTGTCATGGCTCAATGCTATGGAATTTGGGGATTTGTAGTTCATTGTGGCACCAAAGTGCTCTGACAGAGAGGGCTCAACAACTCACAAAACTACAAATCCCGTAATTTCATACATTGAGCCGTGGCAGTTAAAGTTGTGTCAGGGTGGATTATTTCTACAGTGTGGATGCAGCCCAAGTAAGAAAAAAACTGCTCCAAGTTGGCAGTGACTGATCAGGAAGGAAATAGTGGAATCATGGTGATTAGTTCAGTTAAAAGACAGACCCATAGTGCAGAAGCTGTGAGAAAGACTGAATTCCATGCTAGGAATCATTAGCAAAGGTATCAAAGATAAACACTAATTTTGCTCGCTTGTTTGTTTGATCAAGAGTTACAGGATGATGTAACCATGCAAGATAGGAATTATAGACATCATGCCTTCTTACCTAGTTTTGGGAGAGGGATTGCTAGAAGCAGTAGCAAGACCCAGTGTTCTACCATCTAAGAAATAAACAAAGCAGAACATTTCCTCTAGATATTGTCTATATATATGTGTGTGTGTGTGTGTGTTTTATTAAATTTAACAATAACGTCACACATTTAAAAAACAACAACACCATTTACAAATTTTAAAATGCCTTCTTTCTACCCTTCATACCTTGGTTCTAATTAATAATTATTGACATTCTGTTACTACCCCTTGACTGATCCTCTACAAATTAACAATACCATTTCTTGAGTTAGCTCCCTGTTCTACTACACCTAAATTATTACTCTTCTGAACCCCCTGCATAATGATCTAATTTTTTCTTAATATTCTAAACTGAAGAGAACACAATACAATAATTAAATTCAAGCATCAATCTCTCTCAATGAAACCAGTAAGCCTGAAAACTCCATAGATGTGCAGGGCAGTTCTATGTCCATTGACACTGAATTAAAAGGAATTTATCTCATATAGATATGCATAGATATTTCAATCATGTTTGATGTCTACTATTTTAATTTTAATTAGAATGCATCCCCACCACCACTAACCCTAGTCATACTTGACATTAATTGGACACTTGGATTTCTGTTGGATAAGGTGTATATACACAAGGATACACTGTATCACAAATATTTAACCACTGATTAAATGTTCTTTATCCCTCAACCCCCTTACTATATTCCACCTACATCAAGTACAGGCCTATTGGGAATATTAAATTTTACACTTGTTACAGAAGGTGTGCATTTCTGTGGCTCATAATCAGCAGTCTTAGGCACTGTGCAGTGACCCAAAGCACATGTTCAGACAGTCTCAGTTACTTCATCAGAGTGAAGCTCTCCACATTAGATGTCACATGTCTGCAGATTTCTGAGTGTGTGCACTGTAATTTACAATCAGTTATCCATTCAAGGCTTACATACTTGGAGGGGGAGCTATATGGATTATGCATATGTTGGCATGTCTGAAGTCTGTATTGTGGCAAGAGATCTGTGTTTCATACTCCTGGGCTTAATATATATAAAATCAAAGAATCCTAGAGTTGGAAGAGGCCATAAGGGCCATCTAGTTCAACCCCCTGCCATGCAGGAATTCACAAACAAAGCATCCCCTACAGATGGCCATCCAGCCTCTGTTTAAAGTCTTCTAAGGAAGGAGACTCCACTACACTCAGAAGGAGTGTGTTCCACTGTTGAACAGCTCTGGCATTAGGAGAATGTTCTAGTCTCCTAATGTTGAGGTGGAATCTATTTTCCTGCACTTGCATCCATTGTTCTGGGTCCTAGACTCTGGAGCAGCAAAAAACAATTTTGCTCCCTCCTCAATATGACATCCCTTCAAATACTGAAACAGGACTATCATATCACCTCTTAATCTTCTCTTTTCCAGACTAAACACCCTCAGCTCCCTAAGTCATTCCTCATAGGGCATGGTTTCCAGACCCGTCACCATTTTTGTTGCCCTCATTTGAACATGCTCCCGTCTCTCAACATCCTTTTTGAATTGTGGTGCCCAAAACTGGACACAATATTCCAGGTGTGGCCTGACCAAAGCAGAACACAGTGGCACTATTACTTATCTTGATGTAGATACTATACTTTTATTGATGCAGCCTAAAACTGCATTGGCTTTTTTAGCTGCCTCATCACACTGTTGACACATGTTCAACTTGTGGTCTACTTGGACTCCTAGACCCCTTTCACATGTACTTTCATTCAGCCATGTGTCTCCCATCTTATATCTGTGCATTTCATTTTTCCGCCCTAAGTGCAGTACCTCACATTTCTCCGTATTGAATTTCATTATGATAGCTTTGGCTCAGCTTTCTAGTCTATGGTTTATTTTGTATCCTTTGTATATATTAATTTTGTATACTTTTGTTATATACATTGTTTGTTACTCTTTTAAACAAATATAAATAAAACTTTGTATTTGGTCTTATGAAATACATTGTTTCAACATGAAATATTGCCTACAGCATCTGGTATTCATTCCATCCAAGTAATAACCAAGCCTAATCCTGCTTAGCTTTTGAAATCAGACAGTATCTGATGCCATCATACGCGGGCGCGCTTTACACGGACTTGAGCTTACGCACTCAAGCTGCAGGGCACACGCAGGGCAGAAGGGGAGGCATGTCCCATTCAATTGAATGGGTGTGTGCGCCCGTTGCGCCCCACGTGCCGCTGCACTGCCACGCCGCCGCGCACGAGCCCCATTGTTTCCAATGGGGCTTGAGCATAGGTGGAATTCGCCTTACGCAGAGAGGTCCGGAACAGATCCCCCGTGTAAGGAGAGGGCGGACTGTATTGTAGAAGAAATTGTATATATTGCCATATTTTTATTGTGTGAAAAGATTCTTTGTGAATCAGAAATCTTTACTGATCTGCCATATGCCAGATATATGAATATGAATATGAACTTGAATATAAGCCAGAAATTACTTCTAGAACAATGTGGATTACTCAGTGGGCAGCTTTGAAAAAAGATTATAAAACACAGATACATAGAAAGGCATACTCCTTCATTACTTTGGAAAAGGTAAACTAGGAGACGTAATGGATAAAATAAGAGACATGGAGCAACATCTCACTGAGACCATTTTACCCAAGTTCATTTGTGCCAATTTTGATGTAAAACCAATTATTATGTACTTTTGACATAACAAGAGCATTTTAAAAGCTTATAAGATTCAGAGAATACAAACAAAAATTTTAACAGAATCACAATATTACTCAATTTTGGCTCATAAAAGTCTTGGGGATAGGTTGGCAGGTTGCATGTAACAGATTTCCAAAATTACCCAGGCCTGCCATCCTAAAGAAAGAATATCTCTAGAAGAGTACTAATAAAAATAAATGAAATTCTATTGATAGTTCTAAATGCAATGTACCATCATAACCACTTCACAATGTAGTTTAAGATGACGATATGGACACTATTTTTAAGGCCATCCAGTGAACTTCATTTTGGGGGCAGGAATGTGAACCTAGGCCTGTAACAATATACATATCAGTTTGCTGATCTTCATTTGCTCTCTTTGACAGCTGTTCTACTGTGGTAAATAGGAGATGTTCCTTACAAGAGACTTTTTAGAATTTCCTATTTTTACATATACATTCATGCATACTTACATGCTCTAGTTCATATTTAATTTTTACCTGCCTCTGTCACTGGCCCATGTTTTATTCCAAGAACACGTCAACATCAGATAAATTCAGAATAATGCACAATTACCTAAATATTTTTTAAAAATATACCCCACCTAGTAGAGTTATCTCTTTACAACAAACAGTAACATCAGATAATAAAAGAAAGAGTAAAACTTCATTACAGTATAAAAAAATAATAGAAGCAGCACAGGTATTTTAAAAGAATCTTCTTAAAACTGTCCACATTACAAATTGAAGAGGGCCAATTAAAAGTATTTAGCATTTATGATATACTATTGTAAAATTTGAAATGCATACAAAATCCCAATAACAATGATATTATAAATCACTAATGATGAAGCACTATCTTTTTTTATCCTCCTGCAAAAAGCTACCCATTGTAAAACTTCTCTTAAGACGCATAACGTTAATTATTTTCAGCCTACTGATCAACACTCTGCTATATTATCAATAAGAAACATACTTCCTTTTGAATGTATTCTACAGGTACCTTTGCTTCTCTGGAAAAGTTCAGTCCCCCATTAAAAATGGGCTTCCCCAATGGTCACTGGTCTTGAAGCCTCCCCTCAGAAGGTTACACTGGAATGGTCTGGGCTGGCTATTTGTTCCTATTATATAAGTCAGGAACTCTGCTTCATTAAAGAGGAAAGATAAAAGGTGACTGTCATTTCCACCCAGTTCTAACACAATAGTGTGATCAGGAAAATCAGTTGCCTTAATGGCTAAAAAGAAACAATGAAAGGAAGTTTATTAAATACTTTTACAGGAAGAGATAAACCTTGAAGCTTTATATGTGCACACTTGCATATATAAGTGCAAAAGGAGGAAGAATATTCTTCCTTAGGTACTGCAAATAAGGGGCTGTTCAGACAGCCCCGAAAAAGTGTCATGGAGCCGCCCCTGTTTCAGCCTGATCTGGCCTTTCCAGGGTGTGAAAAGGAGCCACAAAAAGCAGCTCTTTTTTGCACTCTGGAAAAGGCACCATAGTTGTGTTGCCACGGCTTTGCAGTGCTCCTTCAGTGCTACATTGTATGGATGCAGCGCTTGAGGAGCACCATAACACAGCACGCCATGTGGAGTGGCACGCATTGTCATGGCACCATGGAGGATAAAGTTGGGTGTGCATCATGTGGACGTGATGCTCCGACTCTGCCCCCAAGCCAGCCCAAAGTGTTTGTCTGTAGAGGGCCTAAGACTTTAACCAATCAAAAGGAAGAGAACTAAAGGACTGGCCTTTCTATCTTGAATCCTGCCAGTAGTAAAGTGTGGCCCACATAACATAATGGATACCCCTTATTTTTGAAGAGTTATTTTCTTCCTTAGAGAACAATTGCTGGGGACAATTCATATATCAATGCCTCAACATGACAGTACTCTTTGTAACGCTGGCTAAACAACTTGAACATGTAAAATAACTTGAACACATGAAGTAACCTATCTATTCAAAGTAAGACTTTCCAAGGTTTCAGATAGAACCTTTCCATACCAGTCATCATTTAGGGAAACACCTGACTCCGTCCAAAGTTTCTTCTATGTATATATTATCTATCTATCTATCTATCTATCTATCTATCTATCTATCTGATTTATAGTCCACCTTCCTCCTAATGTGGCCTACTATATAAGTGAAAACAAAATAGCTAAAACAATGAGTGCTGCAAAAGTATTACTTTTTTGAAATGTTTAGAAAGTATTGAAAAGTATCATTCCAGCTGAAACATTCATTTAAAGCACTTAAAGATAATGTGTTTAAAACAACATCAGCAACAACTACCTAGCACACCCAATGCAAATCCTTCTACCCCAACCAGTTAATAGTGGAAGGGCTGTTTGAATAGGAAGAGTTTTTTTTCTGTCAGCTGAGAGAGGCCACCCAAACCTTCCTTGGGAGGGGATTCTACAACCTGGGAGAAGCCACCAAGAAGGCTTTCTTTACCAGACAAGCCTGTCGGGGTAATGGAGCAAAGAGGAAACCTTCCATTAGAATTGTAAGACTTGAGCAGGCTTATATTGGAAGATACGGGGTTTCAGAAAGTTTTCAGTTAAGCTTGTAAAGGACTATATAGGTGATAACCAGCACTTTGGATTGTGTCTGAAATGGACAAATAGCTAATTAAGTTGTTTCAAAAAGAGAATTATAGGCCTGGTACAGACGGGCAAAATGTGGTGTGGTGGCGGTGTTACTACGGTTAGGGAGTGTGCACCATGCACATGCTCCCTAACCCTAGTAATAATAATATAATAATAATATAATAATAATAAAATGTATTTATATCCCGCCTCTCTACAAACTGCAATCGGGGTGGCTTACAAGGTTAAAATATACAGTCCAAAGCACCAGCCCACCCACCCCTTAAAATACAATTAAACAATGTGGAATTTAAAACATAAAACATACTTTAAAAACAATTCAATCAACTGTGGTGAAGGCAGAGATAAGCAATTTGATTTTCCTTCATATTGGCAGCGGCAAAATGACAGCACTGCCATTATGACGTGATGGACGCATACCGTCCGCACATCATGTCATGCTTGTGACATCATGAGTGCACCATTTGCGCACTTGGGTGTTGCAAGTGCAACGCAAACCCCCCGCTTTTTCAGGGTTCCTTTTCAACTGGCGGGAAGCCCCACGGTTTGGCCGCTGAGGCTTCCCTCCGGTGGAAATCCAGGCGCTGGCAGGCCACCTTTTTTGCGTGGTCTGTATCCTGCCATAGGCTCCGTATAAGCAGATCCAGACTTTGCCTAGACTGTAGAGATAATGCAATTGGACACTGCTTCAATTACCATGACTCAGTGTTCAAGAATTCTGGGATTTGTAGTTTTGTGAGATATTTAGCCTTCTCTATTAGAGAGCTCTGGTGCCATAACAAATTACAAATCCTGAGATTCCATACAATAGAGCCATGGCAGTTAAAGTAGTGTCAAACTGCATTATTTTTGCAACACAGATAAGCTCCTGGCCAGAAGGCTAGTCACAGCATTTATGGCCTGCAGAAGGTCCTCTGGTGTCCTCTGCTCCATTTCCCTCAGGTTGAGCACCTTTTTCCTTTTCTGAGAAAACTGAGGCAAAGAAGGTGTTAAGTAATTCTGCCTTTTCTCTATCCCTTGTTAGCATTTCGCCATCTTCCCCACGTAATGGCCCTACCATTTCCTTGTTCCCCTTTTTGCTGCGGACATACCCTTTTTGTTGTTCTTAACCTCTCTAGCAAGCCTGAGTTAATTCTGTGCTTTAGCTTTTCTGACTTTATCCCTACATGTGCTTGCTATTTGTTTGAATTCCTCTTTGGTGATTTTCCCATTTTCCCATTTCTTATACATGTTCCATTTAAAACTTAGCTCAGTTGAAAGTTCCTTAGTCATCCATCCTGGTGTCTTGAGGCATCTCCCATTTTTGTTCCTCACTGGAACCAATTGAAATTGTGCCTTCAGTATCTCCCCCTTGAGAAACTCCCATCCATCTTGAACTCCCATCTCTTTTAGTATTCCCGGCCATGGGATTACCCCCAGTATTTCTCTAAGTTTACTAAAATCAGCTCTCCTACAGTCTAGAATGCATGTCTGACTATGCCTGGCTTCTCCTTTCCATTGTATAACAACCTCTAGGAATACATGATCTCTCCCACCTAAGGATCCCACCACTTGCACACCATTAATTAGGTCATCCCTGTTGGTTAGGATCAGATCCAAAATAGCTGATCCCCTTGTTGCCTCTTCCATCTTTTGGACAATGAAATTGTCTCCAAGGCAAGTGATGAATTTGATAGACCTTGGTTTGAACCAGCTTGGTAGATGAAGGGAATGCTGTGGATATACAGTAGTATATCTTGATTTCAGTAAAGCCTTTGACAATGTTCCCCATGACATTCTTGCAAACAGGCTTGTAAAATGTGGGCTAGACAAGGTAACTGTTATATGGATGTATGATTTTTTGACTGGCCAAACCCAAAGGGTGCTCAACAATGGCTCCTTTTCACCATGGAAAGAAGTGACCAGTGGGGCCCCAAAGGGCTATGTCCTGGGCCCAGTGCTATTCAACAACTTTATCAGTGACTTGGATGACAGATTTGGGGCATACTTATCAAATTTGCAGATGACACCAAATTAGGAGGAGTAGCTGGGCCAAAGCTAACAAAATGAAATTCAGCATGGAGAAATGTAAGATACTGTAATTAGGGCAGAAAAATGAAATGCACAGATGTAGGATGGGGGCCACCTGGCTGAATGAAACTACATGTGAAAAGGATCTGAGAGTCCAAGTAGGGCACAAATTGAACATGAGTCAACAGTGCAATGCGGCAGCTAAAAAGGACAATGCAATTTTAGGCTGCATCAATAGAAGTATAGTATCTAGATTAAGGGAAGTAATAGTTCCACTCTATTCTGCCCTGGTCAGGCCCCACCTGGAATATTGTGTCCAGTTCTGGGCACCAGAATTTTAAAAGGATGTTGAAAAACTGGAGCGTGTCCAAAGGAGGGCAACTAAAATGGTGAAGGGTTTGGAAACCATATCCTATGAGGAACGACTTAGGGAGCTGGGGATGTTTAGCCTGGAGAAGAGAAGGTTAAGAGGTGATATGATAGCCCTGTTTAAATACTTGAACAGATGTCATATTGAGGAGGGAGCAAGCTTGTTTTCTGCTGCTCCAGAGATTAGAATGCGGAACAATGGATGCATGCTCCAGGTAAAGAGATTCCACCTCAACATTAGGAGGAACTTCCTGATAGTAAGGGCTATTTGACAGTGGAACAAACTCCCTCTGAGTGTAGTGGAGTCTCCTTCCTTAGAGGTCTTTAAACAGAAGCTGGATGGCCATCTATGGGGGATGCTTTGATTTAGATTTCCTGCATGGCAGGGTGTTGGATTGGATGGCCCTTGCAGTCTCTTCCAACTGTGATTCTATGATTCTAGAAGTCCCCCCTCATGGAACCGCACCCCATGATCTAAGAGCCCAAATCGTTCTTGGTGACACCATCTGCAGAACCAGTGAGAAGAGCTGAGATGATAACCTGTGCATCCATCTTTTTCAGCTTCCTCCCCAGAGCCTCATAATCACTTCTGATATTCTGAAGGCTGTGCCTCGCAATGTCATTGGTTCCCACATAGACCAAAAGAAAGTAGGATTGACAAGTCTTGTCAGCCTCTCCATCACATCACAGATCTTTGCCCCAGGGAGACAACACACTTCCCAAGACATCTTATTAGGCCCAGAAACCACTGATTCAGTATCCTCAGCAAGGAGTCCCCCATGATCCCTACCCACCTTCTCTGAGGCTTAGCAGCAGCCATTTCCTCTTCTTATTCTATAGGGATCTCTTGCACTTCCACTGAAGACTGTCCCTGCTTCTCTCCCTCATCATCCCTGATAAGGGAAATAGCTTAACATTTATTCTGTAGCTGCAAGCTCCCAGAACGATCTCTGGTGTTCCTAGTTCTGTGTGTGACATTCCTCCAATTTTCTACTTGCTGTGTATGTGAAGTGTCTTCTTCCCCATGTATTCCCCATACAGGACAGCCCATTCTGTTCTGTCCAGGACATCATCTTGCTCCCTAATATGCTGAAGGGTAGATATCCGGGCCTTCAGCTGCTAGACCTTCTCTTTTAATAGGGCTACCAACTTGCACTTGGTGCATGTGAAGTTCTCCACATCTGTAGACAAGAAAACAAACATCCCACAAGCAGCTCCCTCACTGTCCATCTTCAGGGGTCTTAAGAAGGCACTGAAATAGGACTATAAAATTCCCCCTGAAAAAGTGCCTATTAAACACCCCAGAAAAAAATTACGATTGGACTGGCTTGTTCCTCAAACTCTGTGACTGAGCTTAAGAGACTGGGTCTATTGCTATATAGAGAGGTCCTGGCTGATAGCTCCTTCTCGAGGCAAGGTTCTGCCTAACTTTCTCTGAGCAAAGCCCTGAGCAAAAGCCCTTTAAAGAAAAAAAAAAAGTAAAAAGTAAAGGAGAAGCCCTAAAACAAACTACCCTCTGCTCTAAGCCTCTATTTATTGAGAAATTTCACTTGTCGTTAGGCACATGCCTCTGCTTAGAGTTATAAAGGCTAGGCTGCTAGCCCCTCCCCAGTGACTCACAGAAACTCTACCCCCTCAGGCAAATACACACACACAAGGTTTGGGGGGAAACCTCATCCAATCAAAATGGCTTCCAAGAAACCTCTTCTCCCTTGCAAGGACTGAGCCTGCAAGCCTCTGACTGGAGTTATAAAGACTAGGCTGCTAGCCCCTCCCCAGTGATTCACAGAAGTTCCACCTCCTCAGACAAACACATACATCAGGTTGAGCGGGGAACTCAGTTAAAATGGCTTCCAAGAAACCTTTCTTCCTCTTCTCCCTCACAAGGACTCTATGGCCCGGAACAGACGGGCCTTTGAGGTGCCCTCATCACATGCAAGGGTTGCCTTTTGGGCGGAGTGCACACACGCCCGGCAACTCTCACATGTGATGAGGGTGCTGCAGCTGCGGCACGCCCAACAGACCGGGTGATGTCACAGCTGCACCGATTCCAGATGGGGGCAATGCAGCTGCGACATCACTGTGCCGGTCTGGTGCTTTGCGGCATCGCAGGGCCACTGCAAAAAGGAGCCACTTCTGGGCACTCCTTTTTTGCTCCGCAGCAGCACCACACAATTTGGTTACTGCGGCACTCCTGTGGAGCAAAGAGAGGCACCTCCTCTTTCTGGCAGTCTGTACCCACCTATAATTCTATGATTCTATGTCTTTTTTCCTTCCAATGGGACATACACCAAGTTCACACAAAAAGCCTTCAGTGGGCATGTTTGTGTAATGAATCCCATGGAGAAATACAGTTGGAATATAATAAGCTTAAATTTGAGGTTAGAATTTCTCTTGAAAGATCTGAGTATGTACAGGTATACTTCAGTTATCAAATCCTCTGGCAAAGACCCAGACCCTCTTCTTTCCCTCTTGATAGCTGGGTAAGCCTTGCATTAAATGCAATATGAGTTTGAGAATGTTTCCATCCTCAGGCTGATATAACAGTATAGCAAAGTTTGGCAGTATGTGCCCCTCCAGGTGTTGTTGGCCTGCAGCCAGAGCCTGGAACATTGTAACTGAAAATAAATTCAATAATATTAAATGTCAGAAATTGGAATATCAGTTCCCTAGCACAATTACTGATAATTTAAACAGATTAATTTGGTAGGTTGTAATTTATTAATTGTTTAGAACATTAGCACTGGAAAGGCCATGAAATTTACAGAGAATGGCATGGGAGTTGTCATTGCTGAACTGTTTTGCAAACACTGTTGACAAAATGTCACTGCCTATTTAAAAGGGATTCTTTTTATTCTTTTAAAGTAATCTTTCTTCACTTTAGAATCCCCTCCCCTCTCATGAACTGCAAAGCTCATTGTAAGAATGTTGCCTGGAAATGATGGAAGTCTAGCTTGTTGAGAAACTGACAAACTGGGAAGTGTGTGCCAAAATGTGTTATCACATTTTACACCCTCTTCAGTTTGTTATTCAATTGCATCTTTTCTTCATTTCCCATCCCACCAGCATATATACTTCACTCACTTATCAGATGTCTTGTTTGTTAAAAGTTTGTAAGGAGAGATTTATATCACTTGGTGGTCACTTATCCAATAGCTCCAAAGACTGATCAGTGAATCATGAAGGGAGAATTCCTAATCTCTGAGCATATGCATATTTTTCTATACAAATGAATCACTCGTGCCTCTGCACTCCTCCTGAAGTGGTGTGGCCTGCAAAGATCAGTGCCTTGTATGCAAGATGGAGCCATGGATCCCCAAACATCAGTGACATCTGCACTTTAAATGGCCCAAAACTTCACAAGTGCACTCAAAACCAATTTTACCTTAACAATTAAAAAGGGGTGGATAAGAGGGAGTGAGAGGGTGGGTGGGTGGGTAAAAAGCAGAATGGGGAAGGTGGGGAGGAGAGAGGGAGAGAAATAAATGAGGGATGGGTTTGAGGAAAAATTGTTAGAACTGTATCACTAATGCACTAAAGGTTGCAAAAGGGTTCATTGCAGTTCATCTCAAATAATATTACAATGTATATTAAATACACTAGAAATTAGTCCAGAATATAACCAGATGGGTGGAGAGGTATTGAAGTGAGTGCACTCATCCCTTAAGGACTTGAAACAGTTTCTTTTCCTCATATGGAGGTAGTGGGGTGTCCTGCTTTTCTGCCCAATAAATTAAATAAAAAATATTTAGTAAATGCTTTTAATTTATTAATATATCTATATACATGGGATGGGAAGATGTATCTAGTGATGAGAGATGAAATGGAAATATAAAAAGTATATAATGACCATTCATTAACAAATAATAATTTGGGTAGTCATGAATAAACAAGTGGGAGGTAGCATAGATATAATTAGTGTGTGTGCTGGAATGAAAAGTTGAATAGGAAAATTAAACTTGACATTTTTTTTTTACTCATAATTAAATATTTCATTATGAAGTGGTAGAGGCAGTGGCCGAACAATCTCTTGCACTGTAAATACGCAAGATTCACATTGCCTTAAGAATTGTATACAAGAGAGAATTTTCAGCAAGTTCAATTTCTGTTATCTCAGAAGGACAAACATTACCTTTTCTATTTTCCCTTGTAACTACCAAGTTCATAGATATACAAGAGTCCTGATGTCCTTTGTACTTCATCACTCTACCATTCTGTTGCATCTTTAATATAACTTTATTGCAAACTTAACTATTTCCCTTGACAAGCTGTCACTTTATTTTTCCACAAGCCACAGCTTTCAGATACACAAATAATTCTTCCTTGAACACAGACTCTCTGTTCAATTTTTCCTCTTTATACTGAAACACCCAGCTGTTTTATAAATAAATAGACTCTCCACCCCCATAAAAATCACATGTCCTCTTTTCTGTATTGTGACTTAACCTAGTACAAGTCAGTGCATGTTACTCATTGTGAAAATTGAATCTTAAGACATTCACTGATTTTAGAAAGAGCAATTGGTACAAATATGTACCCCTTCCAATTGGTGATTTTGAAATAATCCCAAGAAAATATATTTTCCAAGTTGGAAAGCTCTGTACCTCTTTATAACCTATATTTCATAAGATTTATTTATAATTTGCTTGATTACTATATATTGGACATTTTTAAATTCCATAATTTATTTATAAGATATGGGTTTACAAACCTACAACTGTTTACAATAATATCTGCTGAAAAATTACCACTGAGTTCATAGAGAGACTGGTCGTCCTTTTAATCAACATTGAGTGTGTGTATATGTTCAAGTTTCCTGTCAATTTATGGTGCCCCTATGAATTTCCTAGGATTTTCTTAGACAAAGAATACCCATATTTCACATGCAATCATTTTTAAAAATTGCTCTATAATGCAATAACATGTGGCCTATTTTATTATGTTTAGTCACAGTTCTTGCACAGATTATAGAAAATGTTCTCTAGAGTAGGGATGCTCAGCCAACAGCCAGTCTCCCCCACTGCTACCAAGCCACTGCTTCTATCTGTTAATGACAGCAGAAAACAGTGATCCTGCTAAAAGCCACTGGGGTGTGGGAAACCCAAACTGCCTTGTTGTTGTTGTTGTTAATGCTTATTTATATAGCACCATAAATTTGCATGGCACTTTACAGGCATCATCAAAACAGCATATAACCTGCCAATGGTGTACAATCTAAAAGTCATAAAATATAAACTATATAAAAGTAAGCAGGTTATGCAGCTAAAAAACAAACTGTAAAAACAATTAATATATATAATCAAATATAAAATTATAAAACAATATTAAGATACGGTTCCAAACGCTTTAGAGAACAAGAAAGTCTTTAATTTGGATTTAAACTTAGCAACGGAAGAGATAATCCACAGATGTTCAGGGAGGCAGTTCCAGGAGTACAGTGCAGCAAGTGAAAAAGGGCAAAGCCAAACCAAGGAAGAAGAAACCCTTGCCTGGATAAGAAGCCCCAAGCTCCTGGGCCACAAATCTCAAACAGGATGGTGAGATCAAATCAGGACTGGCAGATAAGAGGGAGCTAGGTTGTGTAAAGCTTTAAACGTAAAGAGAAGAAGCTTGTACCGAATCCTAAAAGGAATGGGTAGCCAGTGAAGAGATGCCAGGAGTGGAGTGACATGATCAAAGTGATGAGCTAAAAAGATAATCTTAGCAGCAGAATGTTGAGTGGAAATCAAAGGACTAAGATGGGAGAATGGGAGTCCCATCAAAAGAAGATTGTAGTTGTCAAGGCAGGAAATAGCTAGGGCATGAACTAAGGTCTTAGAAGAAGTTGATAGAAAAGATCTTATTTTAGCAATATTATAAAGAAAAAATTGGCAATCATTGTGATCTGCAATCACTGGTTCTGTGCAATTAAGGCAGTAATCTAGATTAAGGTCATGGTGCACACAAGAGGCTTTAACTCAGCTTCAGTAATCCCATAGTATTCTCTGGGCAGCTTCAACTCTTTCCCATGGTTCAACCATCTTTTAAAAATATTTTTATTAATTAATATTAGAACATTAACAAATTTAAAAATTATAGACCATTAACTACAACTGAGCAACTAAACTACTGATGTTTGAGTCAGTCTCAATTAAATACATCTCTTCCAAATCTAGACATTTATGACTGGATGTTCCTGAATTTTGGACTCTTTGTTAAAAAGGAAATAAAGGGATGTAAGTTAGAATAAATAATAAAGATGCAAACAGAAATGTGGATAAATATACAATATTTTGATATTGTAAATACACAAATGTAATGAAAGTTGATTTTAATCAATAAAAAAAGAAAAGAAAAAAAAAAGAAAAAGAGGATCCCAACAATTATCGTCCAGTTAAGTCTGATATCAATACCAGGAAAGATTCTGGAGCAGATCATTAAACAAAAAGTCTGTGAACATCTAGAAGGCAATGCCATAATCACAAAAAGTCAACATGGGTTTCAGAGAAAGAAGTCATGCCAGACAAATCTGATCTCCTTTTTTGATAAAATTACCAGCTTGGTAGACGAAGGGAATGCTGTGGATATAGTATATCTTGATTTCAGTAAGGCCTTTGACAAGGTTTCCTATGATATTCTTGCAAACAAGCTTGTAAAATATGGACTAGACAAGGTAACTGTTACATGGATTTGGAATTGGTTGACCAGCCGAAGCCAAAGGGTGCTCAACAATGGCTCCTTTTCATCCTGGAGAAAAGTGACCAGTGGAGTCCCACAGGGCTCAGTTCTGGGCCCAGTGCTATTCAACATCTTTATCAATGACCTGGATGACAGAATTGGAAGCATACTTATCAAATTTGCAGATGACACCAAATTAGGGGGAATAGCTAATACCCCAGAGGACAGGATCAAGATTCAAAATGACCTGAATAGACTAGAAAGCTGGGCCAAAGCTAACAAAATGAAATTCAACACAGAGAAATGTAAGGTATTGCACTTAGGGCGGAAAAATAAAATGCACAGATATAGGATGGGTGACACCTGGCTGAATGAAACTACGTGTGAAAGGGATCTAGGAGTCCAAGTAGACCACAAGTTGAACATGAGTGAACAGTGTGATGCGGCAGCTAAAAAGGCCAATGCTATTTTAGGCTGCATCAATAGAAGTATAGTGTCTAGATCAAGAGAAGTAATAGTGCCACTGTATTCTGTTCTGGTCAAGACCCACCTGAAATATTGTGTCCAGTTCTGGGCACCACAATTCAGAAAGGACATTGAGAAACTGGAGCGTGTCCAAAGGAGGGCGACTAAAATGGTGAAGGGTCTGGAAACCATGCCCTATGAGGAAAGATTTAGGGAGCTGGGGATGTTTAGCCTGGAGAAAAGAAGGTTAAGAGGTGAAATGATAGCCCTGTTTAAATATTTCAAGGGATGTCATGTTGAGGAGGGAGCAAGCTTGTTTTCTGCTGCTCCAGAGAACAGGACCCGGAACAATGGATGCAAGCTACAGGAAAAGAGATTCCACATGAACATTAGGAAGAACTTCCTGACAGTAAGAGCTGTTCGACAGTGGAACAAACTCTCCCAGAGTGTAGTGGAGTCTCCTTCCTTAGAAGTCTTTAAACAGAGGCTGGTTGGCCATCTGTCAGGGATGCTTTGATTTGGATTTCCTGCATGGCGGGGGGTTGGACTGGATGGCCCTTGCGGTCTCTTCCAACTCTACGATTCTATGATTCTATGAAGAGGAGCCATTGCTGAGCACCCTTTGGGTTCAAGCTGGTCAACCAATTACAAATCCATTTAACCGTTGCATTGTCTGACCCCTATTTTACTAGCTTGTTTGAGAGCAGGAGCTCATCAAGTGCTGGAGATAAGAGCATGGCTCTTATACAGAGAAGAAGACAATCAGATAACAGTGGAGAAAGAAAATCTGAAATACTCAGACAGCTAGGGGAAATAACTTATGGTCTTAGATGTGTATACACTAATGCACAGAGAACTGAAAATAAACAAGATGAACCTTAACACATTGAAGTAAATATGATAGAACAGGCCTTGCTAAAACCTGGTGGGATGAATCTCATTCCTGGAATGTACTAATAGAGGATTATAGCCTATATAAGAAAAACAGACCAAAGAGGAACCTATGAAAATTAGCATTTGTATGCTGCCATTATTGCATTTTGTAGAGGGGGCAGGATATAAATAAATTGTATTATTATTATTATTATTATTATTATTATTATTATTATTATTATTCGTCCTTCTGCCTCTGAGTGTCCCACTCCCCAGGGAAACCTTCTGGCGAGAAAAGAGGGACGGCCTCCCTTTTTGTCTCTCAAGTTCCCTTCTTCCAGAAGCTGTGTGAGGAGGAGCAGGAAAAACAAGGCCAACTAAGTTTGGTGAAGGAGGCGAACCCACTCGGAGGCCTCCTCACTCAGGCTTTGGCCTCTAGTCGAGCTGGAAAAACCCGCCTGGGCCGGGCGCTCCCTCCGGCGGCTCAGGCAGGGGGCCAAGGCAGGGCAGCGCCGGCGGAGGAGGCGAGGCCGGGCGGAGGAGGCAGGAGCCCAGCCCAAGAGGGCCCTCTTCTTCGCGCGAGAAAGCCTCCTCTCAGACTTGCCTCGCCCGCCCGGCCAAAAAAGGGAGCAGCCTCCGCCTCGCCCTCCTTCTCTCCAGGAACGCCGCTCGGTGAAGGCGCTCTCGCTTTGCCAAGATGCCGGTCAAGGGGGGCACGAAGTGCATCAAATACCTGCTCTTTGGCTTTAACTTCATTTTCTGGGTGAGTGGAAACAACGCCAAGGCCCCCCTTTGCCCTGCTTTCCTGGCGCAGCGCCGGGGCCGTCGAGCAAAGCTCTCCTGGGCTGCATCCACACTGGAGACATAACCCAGTTTGGCACTGCTTGGTCTGGCTCAAGGGCTAGGGGATTCTGGGAGTTGGAGTTGGTTGTGGGCCCAGAGCGGACCCACCCACAACATACTCTAACTCCCAGAATCCCATAGCAGCCTTGACCCAGACGACGAGTTAAAGCGGTGTCAAACCGAGTTAGGGCTCCAGTGGAGATGCAGCCCGGGTGGTTTTAGAGGCAGGAGAAGACCAGAGGCAATCAACAACGCAGCCAGAGCTGAGGCTTCCCTGAGGAGCCAGTTCCTAGGTTCCAAGGGAGCGGCTCCAGGGGCGAGTCTGGGCAGCGCCTGCCACTAAGTTTACTCACTCTCTACAAGCGCCTGGGAAAGGGCGGGAGCAGCGGCGCCTCCCTTGTTCTCCCGCTTCTTGGACAGTCTAAGCTTAAGCTGCCGCGACGTGTTTTGTGTTTTGGTTGCACAGCCTCAGGGCAAGGAGAGAGTTGAGCTAGACCCTCAAGCCAAGAATATGCACCAAGTGGGTTCATTGTGTCCAAAGAGAGCTTCTTGCGTAACAGAGTAACCCTTCCTCGCTCTGAAGCTCCTCCGGTTGGTTGGCAGAGTGTCCTCACAGGTGAAGCTTTGGGGGGTTTTCCAGCCATGGTTTTGTTTTTTTAGAAATGAAGCAGTCTAGGCCCAGCGCAGTAACTTGGAGTGAGCCCTATAAGATTCAGGAGGCCGGACTTGAGAGGATATAGATGCATGGTGTATGGTGTAGTGGTTAGAGTTAAACTGGGACACAAGGTTCTAGTTGGCACTGAGCAATGAAACTCTGGTTCAGTCTTTATATATATATATAATAAAACAAAGAGGAGGATATATATATATATATATATAATTTAATAATAATTTGTTTTATTTATATCCCGCTATTCCAAAGATCATAGCGGTGAACAGCAAGTAAGCTAATTTGCCCCCAACAGTCTGGGTACTCATTTTAGCGACCTCGGAAGAATGCAAGCCTGAGTCGAGCTTGACTTATTGAATTCAATACACATACACACACACCTCTTTGCGTTCAGATGGGAAATAGAAGTAAAATCAATCAATCAGTCAATCCATATTTACACAATGTGAAGTCGAAGGCTTTCATGGCCGGCATCCATGGTTCTTTGTGGGTTTTTCGGGCTATGTGGCCATGTTCTAGAAGAGTTTCTTCCTGACCTTTCGCCAGCATCTGTGGCTGGCATCTTCAGAGAAATTCTGGCGAAATCTTACATTGTGTGTTTGACATTGTGAAGGTTTATGCACTCCCTCACTGGCTTTGCTTTGAACCTGTCTTTTCCCTTTTTTAAAATCTCCTTTTTACCTGGAACCAGTGTTGCCAGCAAGCCTCAAAGATACTCCGTAGAATGGTTTTCCAAAACCCCCAGAATTCCCCAGCATTTACCAGAATATTCAGTCAAAATGCCTGGAAAGAAATTAATTAAATCCCCCAGATTCCAAGGAACAAGGTCTGGAACACAACTAAGAGATGAACATTCAGGAATGAACTTGTTTTGTGTTCCACCCCTGCAGTCCTGCCCAAGAATGATAACTGAGGACCTTATCACACATGGGGGGGGGGGGGTTGCAGCTCAGATCCGCAGTCACTCCTGTTCTAGCAATGCATAGCGTGCTGTTTTTCCACACCAGATCCAGAGTCACTCCTCTCTAGCAATGCGGATTGAGGTTAAAATGTGATGTTTTTCCACACGTGGTTGCCTTTCTGTTGTCCTTCCGAACTGAGGGGCAAGCAAAGTCAGTTCGATTCCAAGAAAGTCACGTGATGCGGACTCAAGCAAAGGGGAGTGAGTGCACATTGTATTACTACACTAGAGCATACTTTAAGGGTTCAACCATTCGAATTGGCACCCTTGCACATGCTCAGTGGGGCTCTGGATGCTGTCCTTCTTCCCTACCCCCTCCTTAGCTGTCATCCTTCATCGGAGTCTAGGAGAAGGCAGGGGATGATGGGATAGTTCACTGGGGGTCCCTGGGGCCAGGATGGGGATGCAGGAGCAGTCAAGAGATGATAGGATAGCTCGCTGGGGGTCCTTGGGGCCAGGATCAGGATGCAGGAGCAGTCAAGGGATGATGGGATAGCTCACTGTGGGTTCCTGGGGCCAGGATCAGGATGCAGGAGAAGGCAGGGGATGATGTGTTAGGTGGCACAGACGTCGAGATGGGGATGCAGGAGCAGTCAGAGGATGATGGGTTAGATGTCAGGATGAAGGAGAGGAGCAGATCGGGGTCTAGGAGAAGGCAGGGATGATTGGATTGGTGGGAGGCTGAAGGAGGGGAGCAGATCGGGGTCCATGAGGATGCAGGGGATGATGGGATCGGCTGGTTGGCAGAGAGGAGGAGATGGCATGAGGGAGGAGGAGGGGGATGACGGAGCAGGACGCAGGGGCCAAGGGGGGTGGCATCGGAGTGCTTTTCCACACCAGAACAAATAGCAGTGCAATGGAAGGCAGCCTGGAAGCGATTTCTGTGAAGTCACTTTTTTCCCGTTTTTACCAAAATGAGGGGTGACTTCAGAAACACTGCTGAAGCAATTTGCAAGGGGCTCCCATAGAAATCAATGGCGCCTGATAAAACAGTCACTTTATGACATGAAACCGCATCATTGGAAGTGCAAGCACTTCGGAAGTGAGCTGAAACTGAGCCACAAAACTATCCAAAAGCTCCGTGTGATATACTCCTAAGGCGCTCTACAGACGGGCGCAATGGGGTGCCATCGTCAAGTGTGAGGGGCGGCACTTCCAGATGCCCCTGCCCCTCGCACATGACATCGGTGTCAAAATGGTGGCGCCCTATACAGATGGGCGCTGCCATTTTGATGCAACGGACACTTAGCGTCTGCATGTAGTGTTGCCATTGTGACATCGTGAGTGCACCATTGGCACACTGGCATCACAATGGCACCGCAAAAAGAACCCGCTTTTTGCGGGTTCTTTTTGCTGCGCAAGAAAGCCACGCAGTTTGTCCGCTGCAGCTTCCTCGTGCAGCAAAACAAGGCGTGGGCAGACCTCCCTTTTTGGGCAGTCTGTAGCCTGCCTAAGATTGCTTGTTTGAAATGGTGAAAAATTGGGTCTCCATCTTTCTACCCTACTTGAGAGCCTTCCAGGGCTCATGTAGTCCAGTAAAAGCTAGAAATCTCAAAGCAGCTATTTTGAATCTTCCCTTCTGGCTCTTACTGTGAACTCCCTCGTCCTTTTGGAGTCAGCTCCCGTATTTGCAATGAGGGGAGGGAGAAGGGAAATAATATTTAAATTTACCTACAGGATTATTATACAGATAGCATCCTGATAATGCTTGTGAAGTGGTTTCAATATTTGAAAAAAACTATACATTAAATATTTCTTATTAATTCAGTAATTAAATTTAAATAACACATCATATTAGGGAGTTTTTAAATAAGAACGTTTCTTCATGAATGTTAAGGTAATAGATTCTCATGAGAGGTTACACTACCTCTGTAAATTTTACTTCTGCATCCAGTAAGAACTAGAGGGGTCAGAATGAGATGGAGAAGGGAGCCCTAGGGCCAAGCAACGACCATTTCTTTCAGGTTGTAGTGAAATGAATGCTATGTTTTCTCACATAGATGAAGACTAGTTGATGACATTAACTTGGTCAGTTTCCCCAAGAATGCTTCTGTCCCAATTCACTTTTTTTCTTCTCTCTGCCACTTTCAGGAGTAACCTGCTGGGCAGGTATGACACATAACACTGATTTTTCCTTCCTGCTCAAAGGATCTTCTTCTTGGTGGAGGCAAAAAAACAATTGAGAGATGTATGAATTCTATATAAATATAGCGTAGTGGCTACACAGAACCTTACTGAAATAAACCATAAAAATTAGATTTACTTTCTCTAAAGATGATATTTAGTGTGTTTGATGAATCTCTTGTAGAATGGAGCTTTAGTAACACTTATAGGTCCTTGTTCCTCTATATGTCTGACTTATAGAATCTTAACAGATGCAAAATAAATCTTATAAAATAAGCACAGAATTTGACTTGAATTATTCAGCAAAGAGTATGCTTGTCCTGTACCTCTACTGTCTCTGATTTTTCCCTTCTACTATTAAACCTTTCTAATTACTCATGATAAACTAGGGTGTGCTGCTTTGTTACTGCTTTTTTTCCCTTCTGGTGTTGCCTCTGTAGATGGGAAAGAGAGTTCAGTTGTATGAATTATTTAGGGAGACCACAGATAACTGAATAGAGCCTCTCAGTTTAGTCAGTTCTCGTTATTTTGTTTAGTAAAAATAACTTAAAATGAACATTTGCTAGCAGGTTTGTGGGAAAGGAAGGCATATTTATGTGATCACAGCCACGCCCATCCATGCGTGTGTCCCTAAGAGCAGAGAGATATTTGGGCATGCCCTTGCCCACTGCATCCCATCTTCCTCTAAAATGTGCAGATATTATTGTGAATAAATTCTGTTTGTTGAACTCTGTTATTGCTCCACACAGGTCTATGACAGGTAAACCTGAGCAGATAACTGCATCTTTTGACTTCCTCCGTGTGCTTCAGTATCAGCCTATGCTGTACTGTGGGAAAGAAAGACATATTTATGTGATCACACCCCCACTCACGTACATGTGTGTGTGTGTGTGTCCCTAAGGGCAGAGAGATAGTTGGGCATGCCCTTAATCTGTCCCTTTCACTCTAGACTCCTAAAGTTTGGTTCAAATTAGCATATTTGGAATTTTGGAAGAGTGGCCTGTCATAAAATGGCAGCCATGCCTGCCCAGTGACAAAATAACAATTTCTCAGAAGATAAACCCAAAGTAGAGGTAGGCCTGAGCTTCAGAATACAAAACTACTCTTTTGAAGCCTAGGGTCACTGGTTCAGTAGCTGTTTCACAGAAAGCAAATTGATGAAGCTTACGTGACGTCCTCGTCACGTGCTAGGGTTGCCTTGGGGCACTCCGCCCACATGCGGGGTGTAATCATGGCAGCCTCCCGTCCAGATGGGGGCCGCCATGATTACATCACACACCTGAAACGGAGCTCCTTCTGAGGGCACGCCTCATTCCTGCAGCCACCAAACGGCTGCAGGAACGATGCCAGGGAGAAAAGGGCCGAGCGGCCCCTATCTCCCCTGGCTGTGACTCCCGGGGTAAAGCCCAGGAACACATCTATGTCATTAATGGAAATATACTTGTATAAGCGAACAGGAACACAGTTCTAGTTAGGAAGCAGACTTTGTTTACCTTTGGGTACAGCAGAAAATTCTGCTCCCAACTGAAAGCCCATAATTCTACGATTCACCCTCTAGTCCAGAGACAGGAATCAAGCAGCCCTCCAAATGTTCTTGGACTACAAGTCCCAGAAGCTGTAGCCAACATAACTAATGGTAAGGAGTGCTAGAGGTTGCAATCCAGCTATTGTACACACTTCTGAGAAGTACAGTTGAATCCGAGGGCAAATCCACTTCTTGTTAAACCACCTTGACATGTTCAATATGCATAGCCACATGAACCCATGTTCAGTGTGAAACCCAAAGAGTTTGGTTATGCAGTAAGCCTCTGAAATATGCAAGCGGCCATGTTCAATACCCAAATGTGCTGTTTGGAATGGGGGGAGGGGGGGTTGGCCAGAAAGGGAAGTACATTTCTGCCATCTGTCTAGGAATAATGCCAAAATGTCCTCCATTTTGATTATGCCTAAGAAACATGCATTTATATTTTAAAAAAATTGTAAAAATATCAATTTTTTTCATGTGTCCTCCATTAAAAAATATATCCTACATCTGAGGTAAAATTTGTCCTACATTTGTCCCGGTTTGGACGTCCTGACTTATGGCAACCCTACTTCCAACTCTATGATTATATGGTTCTGTCCTGTGATTCTCTGATTCTTATATATTAAATTTGTGTAAATGTGACCAAACCTAAAGAAGAGACTGATGTTTAATTTGAAGAGATACATCAATAAAATATATAGTCACCTGTCCTCCCAGTTCCTTTATTAGAGCTCCTGGTAGAGCAGCAGCATCACTTCACAGACATTACAGCTGGCTTCATCTTTTTGCAAGTGTACACATATATTATTGAACATCACATTGTGGGAGATTTCTTTGTGCCTCTCTTATGTTGTGGTGCATGGGAAAATTCAGGAATTCCTCACCATTATGTATGGAAAGCCTCCTTATATGCCTATCAGCATGCATCATATCAACACCATCAGTATTAAGAACCCTGGTGGTTAAATGCCTGCAATGGAGTCACTCATTCACAAACCCCAAGGTGAGTTCAATACCAGTGAGAGGTTCTTGGTTGGCTTATCCTGGCATCCTTCGTAGGTTGCTAAAATGAGTGCCCAGCTAGTAGGGGCAATTAACTTACACATTGTAAACTGTTTAGTACATTGGTAAGAGGTATAGAAATGTACTTGCTATTGCTGTTGAAATAAAGACAGGTCAGAGTCAACACATGCCATTCTGTCTAAGCAAGCCAATTGTGAGATTCCATATTTGGCCTCAAAGAGTTTGGGCATAAAAATTAAGCATAGCCATGTTAAAAGATTACAGAAACCTGGAGACATACAAAATCTATTGCAAGACAAAGGTGGGATGAGCTCTCCCTGATTTTCATAGGGCACCAATTCTGTATGGATCAGAACCAGGGGACATGTTTCAGGGGCTTTTTTGAAAGGCTATTTCTTTTCCAGAACAGGACTCGAAATTATTAAACTGCACATTGAAGTGGTTGTGCACAATATTGTGGGAAATGTAGCATGTGATCAAAAAATGAATTCTTGGTAAGCATCAAGTATCAGTACTTTTTTTAAAGGGAAAGGGTTAAGTAAAAACAGACTCAGCAGTGTTGTGACCTTCCAAAGCCTTTGTAAATGCTGAGAGTAGGTGTCTTGATACTTTAGAAGCAGAAGGTTGTCAGTCAGAGGAGAAAGCAGACAGGAAAAGACATATTTTAGAATGGTGTTCAGTTCCAAATACAAAGAGTCAGAAATATAATTTAATAGGACTTTTACCCAGTGACTTGTTTTTTGTTTTGTTTTGTTTTGCTTTGTTTTTTAGGAGAAATTATTGTTGTGAATGGGGTGGATGTGAAAATTAAACTCACCCGCTGCAAAGACACATTCTGTTTGAGGAGTGGCAATGCCAATGAGAATGATAAACTACATATTTTAAATGCTGCTGTCTGTAAAAAGGGTGAAAGTGAGCCTCAGTGTTCATTTGGGGCACTCGGAGGCACTTTTCACATCCAAAGTTAAGTATCCCATCAAATACTGTATGTGGGGATGAAAGTGTTCAGCATAAGGCAGCTTAAGGCATAAGGCAATTTAGTGTGCAACCGAGAAAACCTGTTTTTATGTGAGAGAATATATTTGCCTGAGAAGCTTGTCACAGGGCTTGTTGACAATGCTGCTTTCAGCAGATACTATACCAAAAACCCTTTCAACTTCAAACACTTCAACTTTAATTTTTTGGTCTTATATGTTGATAGGGTTCAAGTCCCATTTAAACCCCTCCAGTATAAAGACATTATGTGAGAGAATACATCCTGCAGGTGTAAGTGGTGGGGAAAGCAATAGAGTCGGGGGGGCAGGGGGGCTGAGAAGGGCAAGCAGGCCTTTTTGCAAAGCTTCTAGAGGCCACACAGAGGTGGAATGACTGTCAATTGGATGGAATATACCGCCCTTATTCTTCTGGTGTGCTTTATGATCTCTAGCAATAAAACAAAGACCAGGCATTAACAACAGGATTCCAGACTGGTTGATGGCTTTCACTTTAGGGCATCAAAAATAGCAACTGGATGAGGACAATCCCAGCATGGATGGATACGGGAAGTTGGCTGGAAACCTATATTGGAGTTTTTGGAGGGGAGACTGTGTGACCTGCCCAAAATCACCTGATGGGTTTTCACGGCCAAGTGGGAGAGTCAAACCTTGGCCTCCAGAATCATAGTCCAAACCACTACACCATGTTGGTTCTCATCTGTATGGAAGAAGCGCCTCTATGTTGTGGCTTCTGCTATGTAATGAAATTATGCCCATTCTCCCAGTGTGGATGTTGCTGAGATCAAGTAAAATCATTTTCCTAGTTAGCATTATCAGTTCCCAGTGACATTCTAAGAGGGTGGGGGCAGAAGGGGCACTCTGCTCAGGATATAGAAAAATAGAAGGGAGATGATGGCTCTTCACCCCCCCCTCCCCCACAGAGGCACCAGAAAAGTGAAGAAGGGATCAGTTATGAGAAATGCAAGCTGGCCAGGATACACTTGCAACCCACTTCCAGGCAAGGCAATTTCTCCCACTCCCATTTCCTTTCCCTTGGAAATTCTTTGAGTGAGGCAAAAAGAAGGAAGGAAACAGGGTGGGACGGTGGTAGGCACTGCTTCCTGTTTGTCCTCAAAGAAGTAAAAAAGATTCCACCTCAACATTAGGAGGAACTTCCTGAAAGTAAGGGCTGTTCGACAGTGGAACACACTCCCTCGGAGTGTAGTGGAGTCTCCTTCCTTAGAGGTCTTTACATAGAGGCTGGAAGGCTATCTCTTGGGGATGCTTTGATTGTGAGTTCCTGCATGGCAGGAGGGTTGGACTGTATGGCCCTTGTAGTCTCTTCCAACTCCGTGATCCTATGATTCTAAGTTGCCCTACTAGTCCATTACAGCAGAAGGAAAAAGGAAGGAGACGGAAAAAACTATTCAAGCAGCCCCTTTAAAACTAACTGACATATATTTTTAGCATGAGCTCTTGTGATATCAGTTCACTTCCTCAGATTCAATGACTGAGGTGGATTGGTATGCACAAACAGTCATGTTAGCGCATAGGCTCTCAGTCATGTTATTGTCCCAGTTAAATGTCTTCTTTCAACTACGGTATGGATGATAGCTGTAAAGTTTTGGCTCAGAGTTGTCATTTTCAGCTGTGGCAAAGGCCTACCTAGTCACCTTGTAATGGATAAGCTACAGTAGCAGATGGTCCAAGTACAGTACATATTCCCAAGAGTGGAGACAATTAGTCTTTCATCATCTTTAATCCTTAATCTGAGCTATGATACAGCGTTAAAATTGGTTAAACAAAGGCCCCATACAGACAGGCCAAAATAAAGCTGCTTCGGGTCACTTTGGAGGTATGCTGTTTAGATTATGCATACGTCTTAAGAGTCCGGAAGCCATGCAAAAGCCATGCTCCAGTCCTAAGGACTAGAGCATGGCTTTAGTGGGGCTTCTGGACTCTTAGGACGCATGCATCATTTAAACAGCATATCTCCAAAGTGACCCGAAGCAGCTTTATTTTGGCCTGTCTGAACGAGCCCAAAGACTCTGGGATGTTGCCTTTTGCAATCTTTGGCTCATTTCCTTTCTTTCTGCTCACCTAGTGCTTTGAATATCCATTATGTGGGATCTTTTCTTTTGACAGTCTATATAAATAATGTCACTTTTCTAATCATCACATATTATTTACCAAGGCCAGATGTAATGCTTTCTTTTGAGAATTGGTTACGATAGGTATGCAGGGCTACCCCTTAGTCTATGGACTGTAATAATAAATATTACTACTACTACTACTACTAAGAAGACTAAACAGAACCCTGATTAGAATGAAAATCTTGATTATGTGGAATTGATCCAGAAGGAATGGAGCTAATACTTGCATCTCTGTAGCACGTCTCCTAAATTTTTACAAACTCTATTGTAGTAAAATAGAAACAGATATATGTGCATTTTTATCCAAAAATGGGATGGGATTTCACCCTAATTTTTCTAGTTTCTTTCTAGGGGGTACTACTTTATGGTAACATGGTTATATCACCTGGTGAATATTTAAGCTACAGTACTTGCTTTGGGGATCCTTATTCACATTGATGTGTCTGCTGTATTTTCCCCATGGAATCCCTGTAATAGATCTGAACATTATGGGTATATCAATACATTTGTTGAGGACCAAAAATAATTAACTTAATTATACTTTAAATGGAAATACATAGAATTCTTAATACATCTGGTGTTGTCTTCTCTCCACAGCTTGCAGGAACAGCTGTTCTGGCAATTGGACTATGGCTTCGGTTTGATTCACAGACAAAAGATATTTTTGAACATGAAGAAAATAATACAACATTCTATACTGGTATGTCATGACATAACAGTTCTGCTGGTCTTCTAAATGTTTTTGACAGCGCAACAAAACAAAATATTTATCTTTTTAAGTATAGATCAGGGGAGAGCTATGGATGTAGTACATCTTGATTTCAGTAAGGATTTTGTCAAGGATTCCCCCATGAGATTATTGTAGGCAAGCTGGTGAACTGTGGACTGCATAGTGTTACAGTTAGGTCATTCTGTCATTTTTTGACAGACCAAACTAATACTTCACATGATGTCATGTAGAAGATGGATGTCATGTAGAAGATGGAGTGAGCTTGTTTTCTGCTTCTCCATTAGCTAGAATACAAATCTGTGGATTCAAATTGCAAGAAAAGTGTTTCCATTTAAATATTAGGAAAAATTTTTGTACAGGAGCTGTTCAACAGTGGAACAGATTGCCTGAGACGGTGGTGAGCTCTCCATCTTAGGATTTCTTTAAACAGAGATAGAACAGGCATCTTTCAGGGTTGCTGTAGTTGTTTATTACAGCTTGAGAAGGGTTCTTTTCAATTCTAAAATTCTATTATTTTTTCCTTTAAAACAAGGAATGTAGACAGTGCAGAACCTTAAAGTAGGAATTTTAAATGTTTGTACATATATCCTAAGATTTTCTGATTTTTAGGAGCAATAAATTACTTCTTTTGATAGCTAGTAGAACACAGGATGCATGTCAATATGTGGTGGGCAATTTGGTGAGTCAATTCACACAGATACCACAGATACCACCACTGATGGTGGCTACATTCCCTGTATGCACTGGTGTTGCTGTAATTTGCTGAAGGCAAGAAGAAAACTCACATTCAGTTTAAAACAAATGATGCAGGGAGCATAAACAATATTTTAAAGAGCAATCATGCTTCTGGAAGTGTGAGTCCCCTTTAAAACATTTGTCCCCCTGCATACTTTGTTTTAAATGAAAAACACTGGGCGAGTTACTTTCATTTGCCACTATACTGCTGAATTTCTTTCAGTAAGGCTTTTGACAGGGTTCCCCAGGACATTCTTGCAAACAAGCTAGTGAAATGTGAGCTAGACAACGAAACTGTTACATAGATTTGTAATTGGTTGACCAGCCGAACCCAAAGGGTGCTCAAAAATGACTCCTTTTCATCCTGGAGAGAAGTGACCAATGGGGTCCCACCGGGGTCTGTCCTGGGCCCAGTGCTATTTAACATCTTTATCAATGACTTGGACAGAATAGGGGGTATACTTATCAAATTTGCAGATGACACCAAATTAGGAGATGTAGCTAATACCCCTGAAGACAGGATAAAACTTCAGAATAACCTTACTAGATTAGAAAGCTGGGCCAAAGCTAGCAAAATGGATTTCAACATGGAGAAATGTAAGGTACTGCACGTAGGGTGGAAATGAACAGGTATAGGATGGGTGACACCTGGCTGAATGAGACTACATGTGAAAGCGATCTAGTCCAAGTAGACCACAAATTGAACATGAGTCAGTGTGATGCGGCAGCTAACAAGGCCAATGTGATTTTAGGCTGCATCAATAGATGCATAGTGTCTAGATCAAGGGAAGTAATAGTGCCACTCTATTATGCTCTGGTCAGGCCCACCTGGAATATTATGTCCAGTTCTGGGCACCACAATTTAAAAAGGATGTTGAGAAACTGAAGCGTGTCCTAAGGAAAGCAACCAAAATGGTGAAGGGTCTGGAAACCATGTCCTATGAGGAACGACTCAGGGAGCTGGGGATGTTTAGCCTGGAAAAGAGAAGGTTAAGGGGTGATATGATAGCCCTGTTTAAATACTTATAGGGATGTCATATTGAGGTGGCAGCTAGCTTGTTTTCTGCTGCTTCAGAGACTAGGACCCGGAGCAATGGATGCAAGCTCCAGGAAAAGAGATTCCATCTCAACATTAGGAGGTACTTCCTGACAGTAAGGGCTGTTTGGCAGTGGAACAAACTCCCTTGTAGTGTAGTGGAATCTCCTTCCTTAGAGGTCTATAAACAGAGGCTGGATGGCCATCTGGGGGGGATGCTTTGATTTAGATTTCCTGCATGGCAGGGGGTTAGACTGTATGGCCCTTATGGTCTCTTCCTACTCCTATGATTCTAGTAATGGGTAATCAAAATGGGCCAGGGTCCAGATTACCCAGCCCTCATATTAATTCAGGCTAGTATGGAATCATAGAATCATAGAATCGTAGAGTTGGAAGAGACCACAAGGGCCATCCAGTCCAACCCCCTGCCATGCATGAAATCTCAATCAAAGCATCCCCGACAGATGGCCATCCTGCCTCTGCTTAAAGACCTCCAAAAACGGAGCAAAGGTAATCACAGCATAAACTGATTGCCTCCCTGTTGCTTAGCACTGAACATGAAGGTTCTGTGGTTGAGAGTAAATATTTTTATTTTTATTTTAAAACTATCCCAGGAGTTTACATTCTAATTGGAGCTGGTGCCCTCATAATGCTTGTTGGTTTCTTGGGATGTTGTGGAGCAATCCAGGAGTCCCAATGTATGCTTGGTTTGGTAAGTATTAATGATGAGTGTCTAATGCTGAAACTTCTGTTGAGCTCTAAAAGTCTTACTCTTGGTTCAACTTAATGGTGGAGAGTGGGTGGAATATGCTAGATATTTAATTTTGTCTGCCTGCAGAGTACGTTCTAAGATACAGATGGTGGAGCAATTGACAACATAATATAAATGTTTCATATATAGGTAAAAAAAAAAACCCTCATTCCCACACATGCTGAAACTATGATGGCTCTTTCACATTTGCTGTTTATTTTACTTAAATACGCATACCACTTCCTTAACAATTCACTGTGTGACTTACAATGTTTATTTACAAATTATTTTCTTATTGCTCCAGATTTGATTAGTAGTATCATCCAGTCCCAATGGCTCATTGGAACTTGTATGTTTTGACCTACCAAATATTTATTAATTTGATGGATCTACTCACATTCAGATTAACAGATAAATTTAAACTAACATATAATCTTTTCAGAAAATTGTGCTCAGTGCAGCTAACAGCAATAAAACACTACCAAGGCAATATCTAACCCTAACATCGTACAGTGTAAGAATAAACATGTTTCCAGCTAAATCCAGAAGGTGTTATACATTAAATTCTTGCCATGCAAAAATCTCTGAAGACAATTATTTTTATCTGCTTTTTAAAGGTGGAAACAGAGTTTAAATCTGAGGATTTAAACACCATTGTGTCATTACTGAATAGATCCTGTAACTACTCTGTAGAAGAGCTTCCTTGGAAAATCATAGCACATGAGGAGGGGTGTAAATAATCCCTTTGATATCTAATGAGTGATCAATGTTCATATATGAACTAGTCTGCAGTTCTTTAAAATGTGTTAATGGTAGTCATGCATGCACTCTTCAGCAGACGTAAGGTAGTGGTGGGCAACTTTCTAGGACTGTTCCAATCTGCTACCAAAACAATTGTTCTGTCTGGTGCTAGAGCCCATTGAAACCTCATGGGAAAAAGTGCACTTTCCTTCCTGGAACAACAGAAAGGAAAGATAGGGAAGAAACATGCCATTATTCTGGTAGTGTGGTTGGAGGAGACCACTCTCAGTTTTGTGGTAGCAAAGGGGAGGCAGATGCTTCAGGCTCTTCACTCCTGCTTGTAGGGAAGGGTTTAATCCCTAGATTGTGATCCTAAGGAGTATGAAAATTATTGACAGACTGTGCAACCCGAGCTTTAAAACAACACTCAGTATGATGAAGACGCTGCCTTTCAGTAGAAATATTCATGTCAGATATTTTAGAAGTACTGCATATTAATTGTCATGCAGACTTTTTACTTTAAAAAAATTCCCAAAATGTTTGCATACAACAGTGAATTTATCTTTAGAACTGTGGCTGCTGCTTGAATTCATGTTCTCTTCCCTAAATTTCAATATTCTGGCATTGAATTGCATGTTTTGATTTAATAATTTATTAGCTGTTCTGAATTTGTGCTGCAGCCTGTGAAACACCTGCCAATTTAAAAGGCACATTGTCTTACTATAAGGAAGCACTACCCTATTCCCGCCACCAGCCTCTTTTATGGGCCAGGAAAAATAAAGATCTGGTACTCACATAGAAACTCTCACATTTCCAAGGATCCTGATCATATCCTTCAACTGCATAAACTGAAAAGTATCCCATACACTGGACCTATATCAGTTACAGTCCCCAAGTCAAAATTTAATCAAATGCAAAGTTATTGACATACTATGTGCACTGTTGACAGTGGATTGTTGAGTGGTTTGCAGTGTATAAAAGGCCACTGACCACTCGCTGGGTGCAATGCTCAACATAATGTTGTAAAGCTACAATCTGCACATTATAAGAGGCTGATTCTGAGAAGTTATGTTTTTGATCAGATTTTCTTGGGTGTAATATCAAAATAATTTGATAGTTTTAAAAATTTGAAATTGACACGTACAGTGCTACCTCGGGTTACGAAATTAATTCGTTCCGCCGCTCCGTTCGTAACCCGAGTAATTTCGCAACCCGAAAAGGCTTTCCGTTAGCGCTGGAAAGCCGCTAGCCGCGCTTTGCGTTTGAATTTCGCGCTGAAAAAAATTTCGTAACCCGAAAAAAATATCGTATCCCGGAACAGTTTTTTCCAATCTAACTTTTTCGTATCCCGGAAATTTCGTAACGCGATCAATTCGTATCCCGGGGTACCACTGTACCTCATAACTGGTGTGTGATATTTTGACTCTAGTCAGAATCTTCTGCATGCATACTTACTGACTGAACAAAGTGCTAATTGGCAATATTTCTATCTGTATATCATTTCTAATGTGAGCCTACAGAAGCTTTTAGCCCATCTATCCACAGTAAGTGGGTGATAATACTGACTTAAAGTATTGAATATACTTGCCAAATGCAGATGGTTTTAAAAGTGCCCTCTCTCTCTCTCTCTCTCTCTCTCTCTCTCTCCTTCCCAGTTTTTTACTTTTCTTCTGTTGATTTTTGCTCTTGAAGTAGCTGCTGCCATCTGGGGATTTGCAAACAAAACAAAGGTAGGACACCATTTTCTTAAAAAAAAAAAAAAAAGGGGGGGGGGTAGGAATCATGTGGCCTTCCAGATGTTTCTGTACTACATCTCCCAGCATTCCTAATTATTGCTTATGCTGGCTAGGGCTTCTGGGAATTTCAACTCTGCTTTGGCTGATACACCAACTGCACCCCTTCCTAGAATCGGAGGACCTAAGATGGTAGTGCACGCAACCTCAGCTGGACTTCTGCAATGCACTGTGCATTGGGCTACAGTTGTATTAATTCGAGAAACTCCAAGTTGTTAAGAATATAGCAGCCAGACTGATTATGGGTACGTCCACGAGGGATCACACTACACCAATCTTAAAAGCATTTCACTGGCTGCCAATTAGTTTCTAGGCAAAGTACAAAGTGTTGGTTATAACCTTTAAAGCCCTAAATGGTTTGGGTCCAGGATACCTACAGGTTCATCTTCTCTCATACAATGCACCCTGTAGACCAGGGGTAGGCAACCTTTTTGAGCCGGGGGCCGGGTTGCTGTCCCTCAAACAACTGGGGGGCCGAAGCCAAAAAATAAATAATTAAATATTTTTTTAAAAAAAATTAAATAAATAAATAAACCGGGACAAATGTAGGACAACACTGTCAAATGGTGGACACTTTTTTTAAAAAAGTGGAGGACACGCAAACAAATTTGCTGATTTTTAGAAAAATGTTAATAGAAATGCATGTTTCTGAGGCGTCTATAGACAATTGCTCCCCTTGCCCCTGCGCGCGAGAGGCCAAAGGCCCTGGCGGCAGTCGGCGGCAGGACCAGGCTGGGGCCGGTCCCAAGGCCTCGCTGGGCTGCATTCGGCCCGCGGGCCGCAGGTTGCCCACCCCTGCTGTAGACTCAGGTCCTCCAGGAAATATTTGCTCCAACTGGCTGGGAGTGGATTGGCAACAGTTTCCTAGAGGACCTTTTTATTTGCTGCATCCAGACTGTGGAATGACTTGCTAAAAGAGATACAACAGCTGAAAATGCTGACTGCATTTCAACCAGCATCAAGGACATATCTCTTTTTGCAGGCCTATCCAGTCACTATTAATTCATGACTTTTTAATTTGTATATATGCTATTATGAGTATGGTTTTATAGTACTGCATTTTAACTGTGGGTTTGTTTTTAATTGTGTTTTGTATTTTAACGTGCTGTACCCTACTTCAAGCCTTGAGGCGAGGCAGGAAAGAAGTAAAATGTATTATTATTATTATTATTATTATTATTATTATTATTATTATTATTATTTAAACCCAACAACATCTGGATGGCCATGATTCCTACATCTATTCTTAATGCTGTTCTAAAAACTGAAAGTTTTAAAGGAGTAACATTTTGTGTCATTACACTCAGCCATCATTAAAAAATGTGGTTGCTGCTCTTTACGCCTTCAGTTTTTCTTTCCCTTCCCAACACCTTCTATTGTTGATTTTGTGTTTGTGAAAAGCACTAATGCTATTCCCAGTTAGTACTGGCAAGAGAGGAAAAAAATCCAAGTTAAATTGATAAAACCAAGATAAAATCAAGACTTCTAGTGATTTTAAAGCATTTGTGCAATTTTGTCATCACCATAAAGTTCTGGGCCAGAATTGGACCCAGATCCACTGAGGTTTGACCTCTCCTAGTTTAGTCATCCACATGTAATGATGGCTTGGTGTTAGATCTGTTTGGTACCTGAGAAGCATGGTGAGGGCAGAGAAATCACCTTTTCAAGATTAGAACAGAGGACAATGTTTTAACTGTTCTTTCTCCTTTAAAATGTAAATAATAGAGATTTGGTCATGTATTATTTCATATTGTTTTAGGTTGCGGATGAAGTGAAGAATTTTTATGATTCCGTATATAAGAAAAGAAATGAACCTTCTGCTAAAGAAACTCTGAGAGCCCTTCAGCATGCAGTAAGTCAGTTCTCCTGTATTGGTTTTGTGTCTTTACACTTAACCATCATAGAAAATGTGCCTCCTGCTCTTTACTTCTTGAGTTTTTCTGTCCCTTCACATTACCTACTATAGTTGATGTTATATCTGCACAAAGCACTTACACTTTTCCAAGTTAGACTGTGTCTGCACTGCAGAAATAATCCAGTTTTACATCACTTTAATTGCCATGGCTCAGAGCTATTGAATTGTTGGATTTGTATTTTATTTATTTATTTATTTATTTATTTTGGTAGAACCAGAGGTCTCTGATGAAGATAGCTAAATGTCTCACAAAACTACAATTTCCAGAATTCCATAGCATGGAGCCATGACAGTTAAAGTGATGTCAAACTGGACTATTTGTGCAATGTGGATGCAGCCTTAGTACTGGCAAGGGAGAGAAAATCCAAAATAAATTGAGAATGTTATCAAGTTGTGAATAGATTTTTAATGTAGACACTTATTTAAGATATATCTCAGTGATGGTTTTGCTCTCTGGAGATATTACAGCACAATAGGAATATTTGACTATTTTATCGTTGCATGTGAGGTTGAATAAATTCTGCAGTTTTTTACCCTGCTGCACATTTCTCACCTCTTATTCCTACATCCTGATGTGTTTTGGGAAATTATTCTGTGAAGGAATTTCTGTACAAAAATGTGTCTTCTGTGCAGAAAAAATGTGCACAATAACCTTTGTATCTTTCTGCAGAGAATAAAACACTTTTTATAGAATCATAGAATCATAGAGTTGGAAGAGACCACAAGGGCCATCCAGTCCAACCCCCTGCCATGCAGGAAATCCAAATCAAAGCATCCCCAACAGATGACCAACAGACCTCCAAAGAAGGAGACTCCACTACACTCATATCACCTCTTAACCTTCTCTTCTCCAGGCTAAACATCCCCAGCTCCCTAAGGCATTCCTCATAGGGCATGGTTTCCAGACCTTTCACCTTTATAGTTGCCCTCCTTTGGATACTCTTTTTAAATTGTGGTGCCCAGAACTGGACATAGTATTCCAGGTGGGGCCTGACCAAAGCAGAATAGAGAGGCACTATTACTTCCCTTGATTGTTTAAGATGTATAAATATCTTAATAACAAATGCTGGAATTCCAGATCACATGAAGGTACCTTTTATCTTATGTGATGATGTTGTGATGAAGCCAGAAGTTATGGGAGACAAATTCAAAAGCTAATGCAAAATATATTTAAATGTAGAATTGAATAGAATTGGGTATATTGAAGGTGAAATTTAATGATATAAATTCTACATGATTATATCTGCAAGATTACTGTATGCTTATGTCAGAAAACTGACTACAGTTTGACATCGATATTCATGGGGATTAGGGCACAAGATCCTTGCAAAAGTGGGGAAGAAAAGGGAGTATGGGGGAAAACCCAGGGCAGAAGAGGAGGAGGAGAATGCACACCCTTCAAAACTGCTCCAGTTCTGGTCTTGTATTTTTCTCCCTCCAGGAGGAGGAGAGCTCACATGTACTTCCAAACTGCTTCTGTCTTCTGTGTTGGGCTCCCCCCCCCCCATTCAACCTACAAGGATGTGCAGGAGGGAGGCGCATGGTCAAACTCTTAAATAGTCAGATTTGCAAACATTAAACCCATGAATATGGAGGGTCAACTGTATATTCCTACAGTAGAAGACTGGACTGATAAAGTTTATAAGCTGGCTGAAATTGATAAATTGGCCACATGGATCAATCACTGGATAATTTCTGAAAAGATTGGGAATTATTTTTATTTTATTTGAAACAGAAAGTAGGGGAAAGTATTGTTGCAGATTTGCAGGTTTCAAGCAATTTTGTTTATATCTTAGGTCACAAATGACATTTAAGTATAATTAACAAAATCTAAATATATTGAGCTTTAAAATCCTTGGGTTTGGGAAGTGAGAAGTCCATAATTGTTTGTTTTATTTCTGTTTAATTGGTTTGTGTTGACTGTTGATTGTATTATTTGTTTTATTTTTATCTAGGGGAATAAGGGGCAAAACAGACCATCAAAATATGCTGGCATGGGGGAGGCATGGGGGTGTGGCATTTAGATGTCGCACACCCCAACGCCACCCCCAAGTCGGCATCACACCGTGCACCTGGCCAGACAGCAGGAAACATTGCAGTGCTCCAGTGGCATGGCGTTTATATGCCGCAGGCTGCAGGAACACCAAAAAGCTGGTGCCATGGTGGAAAAGCCATCCTTTTTTCTGTCCCAAAAAGGAGCAGCATTTTGCCGCTTCTTTTTGGCTAAAAAAATTACTGGATTGGAGCCGCGGTGTTTGGTTGCCACAGCCCTGATCCAATGATCAAAGGGGTGAAATCAAGCCACCCCTTTAAGGCTGTCTATAGTAACTCTAAGTTGGAGAGGTTGGGGTGGCAGTTATTTTAGCTTAGTTGGTTTAGGTTTTTCAAATGGAAATGGTTTTAAATGTTATATTTGTAACTGAATGTGAGTTTGTTGCATTTTAGTTGCTATATGGATTATATGATGTTTTGTTTTAAAATTAATAAAAAAGAAATGCAACTTCCTTTCTCAAATGATGCTTTATCTTTATACTGTAGCTAAACTGTTGTGGCTATGGTGGAGTCATTGAGATGGCATTTGTAGACACCTGTCCCAAACAAGAAATTACTGAAGCATTTAAAGTACAGGTATGTAGGAATAAACCACGATATTGAAAAAGTATATGCTTTTATTTCTACATGCAAGTATAGGTTGAATTTTAATGTGATCCTCATATATCAGGAGATATAAGGGAAGAAATACATGGATATTTTCTTGTAGGCCTTCAAACATAATGAAGAAATAACTGTAAGAGTGGATAGGAAATACCTTATCTAGGCCCGTTACAGACCGCCCAAAAGGGCGGTCTCAGGCCGCTGCCGATTGCAGCGTGGAGGAGCCGCAGCAGTCAAACCGCGCGACTCCTCCGCGCTGCAAAAAAGGAGCGCGAAAATCGCGCTTCTTCTGGTAACCCGGAAGAGACGTCGCAAGTGCCAAAGCGCGCACTCGCGACGTCTCTTCTGGGTTGGGATGTGCCCATCTATATAGGGCGCCGCTATCTTGACGTAGCGGTTACGCGCAAGGGGCAAGGCGCGTCCGGAAGCGCTGCCCCTCGCACGTAATCGCGGCGCAAGGACGGCGCCTCTTAGGCCTGTCTATAACGCGCCATAGTCGACTATTAAGTCGACCTCATGTATAAGTTGAGGTAGGTTTGGGGGCCAACATTATGGATTTTGATATGACTCATGGATAAGCTGAGCGTAAAACATAGGGGCATGCAACAAAGGATCTAAAGGAAGAAGCAAGGAGAACAATGTCAAACAACTTACAAAATTGCAGCGAGCATAACTGTTTGTGCTCACCCTAAAGGCTGGATGGATTCGGGGGGGGGGGGGGGGGTGCTTCCAGAAAAGATTACTTTCTTGCCTTTTATCAGAAGATGGCTCCTTTTTTTTTAATAACAGTTAGAATACAGTATTTACATTGACCCGTGGATAAGTCAGCTCAGGTTTTTTAGGTTAATTTTTTTGACTAAAATTTCTAGGCTTGTGCATGAGTATATATGGTAAATGCAGAGATCTAAGGTATTCCATGCAGCCTGGATAACTTAAAATGAAATGGAATACAGTATAGACATTTTAATGAGTTTTCCTCCTGCAATAAATGTGGCTATAGAATTAACAATAGCCACATTTGTGTTTCAGTGATCACAATTTCTCCTAGTGAATTTTTTGTTCCAGAGTTCAAAGAGCAAAATATGAGTTGAGCCTTCAGATGGTGGTAGATTTTGGTTTGAAATGCCTGTGTTTTTCCTCCTCTTGTTGATTCCTCAAAACAGTACTGTGCAGCTGTTGAATAAAACTTGATCTACAACTTACAATGCCCTACGTTCCTCATGGAAGAAACAAAACAATTATTGGCAGAACACTTGTGGCATTTTTTCCAAGGAAGGAAGAATTGACCAATTGGCTCACCTTGCACAGAAGAGATTGACCTCATTGTCAAGCTGCTCTTCTTCCTCTTCGCTCCTCTTTCTGTTCTTATTCTACATGGGTTTGTCCATGAACATGGGGTGCATCATTGAAGGAATGGTGTGGGAAAATGCATGCCTCATGATACAGGAGTTAAGCAGAATCTAGTAAAGTTTTCAGTGGCATTGTTGAAGATATCTGTTTAATTTCTCTTCTAGTCATGCCATGCAGCTATTGATGAGTTCTTCACCACAAAGCTGAATTTGATTGGAGCCGTGGGCATTGCTGTTGGTGTGGTGATGGTAAGTTGTAACCTTTTCATAGATTTATGTTTATAAGTTACCATATATACCATATATACTATATATACTCAACTAGAAGTCGACCTCATGTATAAGTCGAGGGCAAGTTTTGGGACCAGAATTATGGATTTTCCTATGACCCATGGATAAGTTGAGGGTAAAACTTAGGGGCACATAGCAAAGGATCTAAAGGATGAAGCAAAGCAAAACAATGTCAAGGAACTTACAAAATTCCAGCAGACATAGCTCTTTGTCTTACTCTTACGTATTTACCCCTATTGCCATTTACAGCAATTTGGGGGGGGGGGGGTAAAAGGAGGAGGGGGAAGATTTTTTTTAATACAGTCTGGAAATAAACATGTTCTAATGGCGCTTGTTGTCAAATCTTTATTGGACTGAACCAATACAATTTTGGTCACAGCTAATTTCAGACATGAAAAAACAACAACACCATTTTGATTTGCTGAACTGATCTGTATCCACCTTTCTTGAAGTAACTCCACCAACTTTCTGTGCATCTTCCTTTTTCAGATCTTCGGTATGATTTTCAGCATGATCCTTTGCTGTGCTATTCGCAGAAACAGAGAAATGATTTAATGCAATCTCAGTGAGCCCCGTTCCCTGTATACAAGGAATTTGCAGCTACTAAATCAGCATTCCTAAAGGCGCATATATATATATATATATATATATATATATATATATATATATATATATACACTGATGTTCTTAATTGTTGCTCTTTATGTTTATAAAAGCTTAAAAGGAACCTGCTATTGAAAAGGTACCAACATCTTGTATATAAGGTTTTTATCTCTAAGCAGATGTTTTTCTTTTCTTCAAACTTACAAACTGGCATTGTAATTTTTGTTGAAGAATATTTGATACTTAATAAAGATTTATAAGCACATAGCTAAAGTTTTTCTTTCAGTATACTGATTATGTCACAGGAGATGAGTTTGACTTAATTTCTCATGACATGTCTTACAAGGTCCCCTAAGACAACTACTGAAACCCTTCTAGTGCTGGATATTTGCTTAAAGGAGCAACCCTAATTCACCACAATGTAACAGACTGTCAAGCTCCAATGTCAACCATGCAATCCTGAAGGTGAAAGACCCACAAAACACATCCAACTCCCTGAATTCCTGAAAGGTGGATTTAATTTTCCCCTATGGTACAGATCCCCTGCACCCTTAGCCTCTTTACTGCCATCAACTGCAACAGGTTATACCCTTAGAACCTATAAACGTTTTCCCCCAACGTTTATAGGTTCTCCTCAAAGATTTGCTTTTTGAGGACATGAGAGAGAGTCTTTTTGGTGGTTGCTCCCACATTCTGGAACTCCCTCTGTGGGAGGTTAGACTGGACCCCTCCCTGCTTGCCTTTCAATGGCAGGCTAAGACGTTTTTATTTAAGCAAGCATTTAAAACATAAGCATGCCATGTTGATTTTTATATTGAGCATGTGTATTGCCTTTTAACTTCTGTTATATTTTTGATGTAATTTTATATTGTTTTTAGAAGATTTTAACTTTTTTATATTTTATTGTAATGTTTTTTTTTAATCTGTAAGCTGCCTTGGATCCATTCGGGGAGAAAAGCAGCATATTAATAATAATAATAATAATAATAATAATAATAATAATAATACATTATCCCTTTTTTTTACAGGAGAGACAAATATTTTATTTTGTTATACTGCAATTATACCCCACTGTTATCCTGGGATGGGAGCCAAGGCAGTTTACAGGTTTTTTTTAAAAAAAAGATTGAATTAAAACCTTATTTTACAAAAGTTATTTTAAAAATAACCGTATTATTAAAGCCCATGGTTAAGATGCATTTAACATATAATTACTAATAAAAGATTAAAAATAAATACAATATAGCACACCACTACCCCATTTCACACACACTGCTGCTAAATAGTTTAAAGCTAAAGGGCCTGCCTAAATAAAAGAGTGGATAGGAAATCCCTATTCCTTGATGTGCCTTTCAATTGACCACCACTGTATTGCCCAGATTAAGTGTCAATTTGGTCACCCTCCAATCCATTATTGACAACAGACAGGTTTAGTACCAACACAGCTTCTTTGGAATTGATGGAAATGAGATTAAAGGCCCTTTCCAGATGGGCCTTACGTGATGTCCTCGTCATGTGCTAGGGTTGCCTTGGGGCGCTCCGCCCACATGAGGCCTAACCCTAAGCATGTGACGAGGGCGCAAACATGGCGGCCTCCCATCCACATGGGAGCCACCATGATTACGTCACACGCGCACTGCCTCCAAATGGAGCGGCGCGCGTGTGACACCCTTGTGCCATCCCAGGCCCCTTATGGTGGCCAAGGCATGGCACAGGAAGGAGCTCCGAAACGGAGAACCTTCTAGGGGAATGCCTCGTTCCCACAGCCACAAAACGGCTGCGGGAACGAAGCCGAGAGAAAGGGGCCGAAAGGGGCCCTTTTCTCTCCTGGCTGCCGCTCTCGGGGTGTCCTGGGGCATGAAGCTCCAAGGACACTCCTTTTCAGGACCAGGGAGGAGTGGCATTTTGCTGCTTCTCCCTGGTCCCCAAAAGCGCCAGATTGTGGTCTTTGGGCTGCCACTGTGGCTGCCCTGGTCCGAAGCCATGCTTCAATGGAGCAGCTGCAGGCTGCCCCAAAGGTGTGGTCTGTACCGTGCCAGAGAGTTGGGTGTCATCAGCATACTAGTGACACTCATAGAATCAAAATCATAGAGTTGGAAGAGATCACAAGGGGCATCCAGTACAACCACCTGACATGCAGGAACTCTCAGTCAAAGCATCCCCCCTCCAGATGGCCATCCAGCATCTGTTTAAAGACCTATAAGGAAGGAGATTCCAGCACTCTCTGAGGGAGCGTGTTCCACTATTGAAGTGTGTTCCAGTGTCAAACAGCCCTTACTGTCAGGACATTCCTCCTAATGTTGAGGTGGAATCTCTTTTTTTGGACCTTGCATCCATTGTTCCAGATCCTGTTCTCTTTAGGAGCAGAAAACAAGCTTGCTCCCTCTTCAATATGACATCCCTTCAAATATTTAAACAGGGCTATCATATCACCTCTTAATATTCTCTTCTCCAGGCTAAGCATCCCTAGCTTCTTAAGCCGTTCCTCATAGGGCATGGTTTCAAGACCCTTCACCATTGTAGTCGCCCTCCTTTGGACATGCTCCAGTTTCTCAATGTCCTTTTTGAATTGTGGTGCCAAGAACTGGACACAGTATTCCAAGTGGGGCCTGAACAAAGCAGAATAGAGTGGCACTATTACTTCCCTTGATCTAGAGATTATACTTCTATTGATGCAGCCTAAAATCGCATTTGCCTTTTTAACTGCCACATCACACTGTTGACTCATGTTCAACTTGTGGACTACTAGGACTCGAAGGGGCGGTGCTTCCGCATTTCATTTTTTCTTCCTTATGTCAAGGGGAACCTTATCAAAGGCCTTACTGAAATCAAGATATACTATATCCACAGCATTCCATTCATCTACCAAACTGGCAATTTTATCAAAAAAGCATCAGATTTGTCTGGCATGACTTGATTCGCTGAAATCCGTGTTGCCTTTTTAGGGATTATGGAATTGCCTTCTAGATGTTCATAGCATCATAGAATAATAGAATCAAATTAGGAGGAATGGCTAATACCCCACAGGAGAGGATCAAAATTCAAAATGACCTGAATAGACTAGATAGCTGGGCCAAAGCTGACAAAATTCAACACGGAGACATGTAACGTACTGCACTTAGGGCAGAAAAATGAAATGCAGAGATATAGGTTGGGTGACACCTGGCTGAATGAAACTACATGTGAAAGGGATCTGGGAGTCCAAGTGGACCACAAATTGAACATGAGTCAACGATGTGATGCAGCAGCTAAAAAGGCCAATGCAATTTTAGGCTGCATCACTTAAAGTATAGTGTCTAGATAAAGAGAAGTAATAGTGCCACTATATTCTGCTCTGGTCAGGCCCCACCTGGAATATTGTGTCCATTTCTGGACGTTGAGAAACTGGAGTGTGTCCAAAGGAGGGCGACTAAAATGGTGAAGGGTCTGGAAACCATGTCCTATGAGGAATGACTCAGGGAGCTGGGGATGTTTAGCCTGGAGAAAAGAAGAGGTGATATGATAGCCCTGTTTAAATATTTGAAGGGATGTCATATTGAGGAAGGAACAAGTTTGTTTTCTGCTGCTCCAGAGAACAGGACCAGGATCCAAGCTGCAGGAAAAGAGATTCTACCTCAACATTAGGAGGAACTTCCTGACAGTAAAGGCTGTTCAACAGTGGAACAAACTCCCTCGGAGTGTAGTGGAGTCTCCTTCTTTGGAGGTCTTTAAGCAGAGGCTGGATGGCACCTGTTGGGGATGCTTTGATTTGGATTTCCTGCATGGCAGGGGTTTGGACTGGATGGCCCTTATGGTCTCTTCCAACTCTACGATTCTATGATTCTATGATTCCTAGAACACATCTACTTCATTAACAGAGCTATATATAAATACATATATTTGAACATTTATATTGCACTCTTCATCAATAATATCCAGACCAGCTTATAAAACTTTACTTAAAATGCTGCAAGAATTATATATACAGTAGCAATAAAAGAAGAACAGCAATTAAAAACAATATAAAAATTAAGACAAAACCATGGTAAAATCCCTGGAATAGAAAGTTGCTTACTTGGCATGGAGAATTCAAGATTGGAACTATCTAGGACCTACCTTATATACTCGTGTATAAGTCGACCTCGTGTATAAGTTGAGGTCAACTTTTGGGGCCAAAAATATGGGTTTTTATATGACCCGTGGATAAGTTGAGGGTCCTACTTAAGGGGGAGTCCAGCTGGGGAGAGGCTGCTGGCGAATGCATGCCCTTGCAAGCCTGTCCCCAGCTAGACTTTCCCCCGCAGAGGCAGCCCAGCGAGGGAGCGGTCTCCAGGGCAAAGGCTTGCCCTGGGAAACCTTTCCTTCACTGGCCTTCCTCTCAGGAGGGAGCCCAGTGAAGGAGAGGTCTCCAGGGCGAAGGCTCGCCCTGGGAAGCCTTTCTTTCACTGGGCTTCCTCTGAGAAGGCTGCCCCAGAAAGCAGAGCTCTCCAGGGCGAAGGCTCGCCCTGGGAAGCCTTTCCTTCACTGGGCTTCCTCTGAGGAGGGAGCCCAACGAAGGAGAGGTCTCCAGGGTGAACGCTCGCCCTGGGAAGCCTGTCCCTTGCTGGGCTTCCTCTGCGGAGGGATCCCAGCCAAGCAGAGACTCCAGGGCAAACATGCGCCGTTCCTAGGCTCTCCCCAACTGGGCTGCCCCTTGCGGAGGCAGCCCAGCTGGGGAGAAGCTTGGTCAAAGACCTATTGCCCCTTGCATAAGTCTACCCAGGATTCTGGAGACTATTTTGAGGCAAAAATTTCTCGACTTATAGTCAAGTATGTACGGTAGTTTCTTTTCACATCCTGGTTTATTTCCAGGTACTTGAAGGAGGCAAGTACAATGGAAAACACATACCCTCCAGCAGTCCTAATTTGGCAGGGAGAATTCTGGTAAATCTTCACTTGTACTACCTTTTCAGCTACTTCAGCTCTCTCCCTCCCTCTCTCACTTTCCTCCTCATCCTCAGCTTACTTCAGTTGTTGCATGCTGTGTTCAAAGTGCAAAAGTAGTTTCCACTCAATTGGCCTAGCTGGGGGGAGAGGAGAGACTGGAATCTTGCTTTCCCAGTTGTCTCAGGCAAAAGTGAACTTGTGCACCCTCTTCTAGTTTGTGTATTTTCCATCTTGGCGACACTCTGTCATTGTTTGGCTCCATGTGTTCCAGTTTTCATCGGTGAAACACTGGAAGTTATGCAATCACCTTCTGTGTGTAATAGTTCCCCCCAAAATTGAGTGAAAAATGAAAAGGATACTCAGAACACATTTGTAGGATCACCCAATGAACCCCTATCTTGGGGGTTCACTGTGTTGGCTTTTACCCAAACTCTGTATTCAAAAGGTACTCATATTAAACCGAATATGTTTGTGTCTCTCTGCGTGTGTCTATGTGGTTAAAACAGTGACATAATTGTTGACTCATTGTGACGAGGGCTATATTTTCTACTTTTATGCCCAATTGTTATATTTCCCCAGTAATGAAAAGCTCATGCTTGTCATTTTAATCTGAGGAAAATGTTATCCCAGAAAAGGATATGTTCACATCTGTTCAAGAAAATTGTCATGAAAACAGTGTACAAGCGCTGACTTGGCTAGATCTTTCATTTGTTCAGAGAACTGAAGTGGTCTGCATATTTTCTGAACATACTGGGAGTATTGCAAAAACAGGAAGACTTTCAAAAGGAGAAGTTTTGTGAAAATAAACTTTAACTGATATCAGAGGTGAAATTGAAAGAGTTATGGGAAATGAATTCTCCAGCCAGTGTCTTTGTTATTGTTAGAATTCCTGCACTGTGTATATCTCATTAGTAACGATTTCCTTCTGTGTGTTTCTTATGTGCACAGGGAAACAGTCTACACAAACCTGGAAGGAATTTCCTGTTGAACCAGTTTGGTGCTGGGAAACAGGTGTGGCTTCTGCTGCAACAGCAGAATGTTTGCTTTCGCCAAGCTTTAGGCCCTGTGACTATTTCGCCCCCTTGTACACCTTTCTCTGAAGATTTAAATAAACCTAAACTACATGATACACAAAATTGTTTAAAACCAGAAGTGAGGGGATCTGATAAGAGCATGCTTGGGTGAATTACTGAATGCAATACTTCAGTTGGATTCCAGAATTAGAAGTCATCTGTATAATGGAAGTGTGGGACATCTAGAGTTCTCCAGATGATGAAGAGCTCTTTCTTATATATTTCTTCACCACTGACCAAGACAGCAGGGGATGGTGAGAGATGGAGTCTAAAAACATGTGAAGGGCCATAAGCTTTTGGGATTTAATACAGTTTCATCAAGTTGTCCTGAATAAACCAAAGCTTTTAAATGATTTTTTTTTCCACTGGAGGAGGGAAGCTATATCCTTTCTCTTCTTTGATGTATATACATTACCCAGAATAGCTTACAACGATTAAAATAATGCAATGCCATGATGAAACAACAATATAAACAAAATAATTACAATAAAAAAGGAGAGAACACCACAAATAAAAAAACTAAGTTAACCAGACAAAATGTAATTTGCCTTGGAAGGAAGCCGCCACTGGAATAAGCACAAAACACAGCAATTGGAAGGAAAAGCCAACAACTTTATTCAAACAACTACAGTCATCCCTCCATATTTGTGGCTTTGATATTTGTGGCTTTGATTATTCACGGATTTCATTAATATGTTCTCTCTAGGACTGTTTAGGTCCTCCAGTACAACTCTGTGGTCAACTTTAACTAAAAGTTGCACTGAAAGACCATTTGTAGCTCCTCCAGTGCCATTCTATGGTCAGTGTATGTTGGACATTGACCACAGAGTTGTACTGGAGGACCTAGAGATTCCTAGAGAGGTGTCCTCTCAGGTAAAAACAGTGTTTTTGTTATTTGCGGTTTTTCCATATTCACGGGGGTCTTGTTCCTCTAACCCTAGCAAATATGGAGGGACAACTGTATAAACAACTATAATGTAGGGTTGGCCTCCAAGCATGAGGTCTGGATCTGCCATACATGAATCACTGATTGATTGATGAACCCAATGCCTGGGCATGGCCAGGCTTCTGGATGACAGAGGGGGCTGGCCAGTTAAGCGCCCATCTGAATTCCACTAACCATCCATGCGATTGTTCACATCTCTGTCCCTTGTCACCGGGGGATGCTGAATCGATGTTGCCCCTGCAATGGCAATACGGCATTGCTCTCAGCACCCCCATGTCCCCTTTGGACTCCCGAACTAGTGCTACGCAGCCCTGGAAACCACACCCACCAGATCCAAGAGCTATACTACTGCCACCGAAGGCCCTGTGAGCCTCCTAATGAGAGCTCTCACAGACAAACCCTCCCTGGGCGATGTAGCCCACAAAAGTCCTGGAATTCCACTTGATCAGTCTTAAAATGGAGGTACAGTACTCACTATAGGCAATCCTAATCCAGGAATGGTAATAAACTCTCCAGTTCTGCATGGGGTCACACTTCCCCTAAAGGACTGTGTTTGTAGCTTGAGGGTGCTCTTGGACTCGTCACTTCAGCTGTCATCTCAGGTGGATGTGACAGCCAGGAGTGCCTGTTATCAGCTTCAGCTGATACACCAGCTACGACACTTCCTGGAATGGGAAAATCTAGAAACGGTTGTACATTCACTGGAAACCTCTCGTCTCAATTTCTGCAATGCGCTCTACATGGGGCAACCCTCATGCCTCATTCGGAAGCTGCAACTGGTCTAAAATATGGCAGCCAGATTGGTTACAGGGAGTTCGAAATTTGAACCTATTACACCTATCTTAAAATCCCAACATTGGCTGCCTATTAGCTTCCGGGCACAGTATAAGGTGTTGGTCATTACCTATAAAGCCCTACATGGCTTGGGTCCAGCTTACCTGAGGGAACACCTCCTCTCATACAATCCTTCCCGCACTCTCAGGTCCTCTGGGAAGAATCTCTTGCAGTCCAAAAAACCCAGACTGGTATTGACTCCCAGAGGACGTTTTCTGTTGCCGCTCCAAAAGTCTGGAATGACCTGCCAGAGGAGATCTGCCATATAACATCATTGGAGGCCTTTAAGAAGGCAATAAAAACGGATCACTTCCAGCAGGCATTCCCAAATTGACCTCCTCAAAATGTTCACTCTCCAGTTGGGAATTATTGTTTTTAATGCTATTTTAAGGTGGGAGGGAGATAGGGAATTGGATTTTATATGCTTTGCTATGTTTTTACTTGTGGTTTCTTGTGTTCTATTTTTATTGTTCTTATGTTTGTTGTTACCCACCTCGATCCAATACAGGGAGAGGCGGAATACAAATAATAATAATAATAATAATAATAATAATAATAATAATAATAATTTATAGATTCCACCAGCATCCCGCAATCTGCTGCAGAAGTAGCCACCCCAATTCGAAAGGAGTGTCCACCAAATTCTTCTGGTGACCTCCTAACTTTCCTCAAGGCCATGCACATTCTGAGACCACTTGGTAAAGTGTAAGCGGTGATCCGTCGGTGTGGATGAAGAGAGGGCCGTGAGAGTGGGCTGCCACATACTTCTGCAGGATAAGGACTGGGCACAGGTGGTAGAAATGCAGCCTTCGCACCATGATGGAAGAACCTTTGCCGTGTTGGTCACAATTGGACCTGAGAAGAACTAAATATACAGCTTTTCCAGCAAACGACATATCGGCGCTGGAAGTGGGCATGAGCTCACCTACCCTCAATGCCCCAAAGAAAGCCCTAACAAAAATGGCTGTGAACAAATTGGCCTCCTTCCTAGAACAGCAGACAGAAGATAGCTGCTCCAAGATCTTGCCAAGCAGCTTGAAACAAATGGGCCTCCTGCCGTCCTTGGTCCTCACATGTGTTCTCCTTCACCCATCCAATATTCTCCTAACCAGAAAAGAAGTGCAAGGATCTTATGGCTCCTAGCTTTGGAGAAGAAGGAGATCCCAGCCAAATGGACAGTCATGGTACCATCCTTAGTACAGTGGCTGGCCATATAGGCCAGTGGGCCCAGATATTAGCCACCCTGAAAAAGGCCCCCAGTTTGGACATGGCTCTTTTGTAATAGGGTGGCAGAACTCTGTGTATCACAGCAACTTTCCAACTTCCCACAGCTCCTCTGGGAAAGGCATGGGCACCAGCTGGCAAAACCTGGCCTCCTGGAAATGAGAGAGTGGTCAACCCACACACCCTGATCATTATGGTCCTCTCCACTCCCACAGATGAAGGCCTAGTGTCTGTGGGCCTCTTTGCCCTTGGAGGGGAGGGGAGGCGTCTCCCGAGCCTCTCCGTGGCCATGGATGGAGGCCTGTTGTCAGTGGGCCTCTCTGCACTGCAGGTGGAGGTGGGCTGTGGCAGCTGCTAATTGCTGCTGCTGCTGCTGTGCTGCCTTGTTGCCCTCCCTGGCATTCCTTTTCCCCGCTTGGCTCTCCTGACTGTTTGTGTTGAGAGCTGAGCTGAAATGGCACTGTGCTGGAGTGCCATGTGGCCGTAAATTGGCCTTTTGACCAATGAGAAGCCAGGATGGGTGAAGGAGACCCACCTCCCAGCCTCTTAGCCAATCTTGGGTGGTGCCAGCCAGTGATGCCGCCCAATCAGGAGGCACCTCCACCTCCCAGTGCCTGCTGAGACTTAAAGTTCCCAGCACTGGGAGGACGTACCTCCCCCTCCCCAAGCCACTGGCCAATCCTGGCTTGGACAGCCCTGTGCACAGCATCCTGGGGCTGCTCTTAGCTGGGAGAACAGCCGGCAAGCCGCGGCTTCTCTGTGCAGTAACCAGGCGGACCTGGTGAGTTGAGCAGCCTCCTTTACTCAACAAAGCAAAAATTTGATGAAAAATAAAAGTCTTAGCATCCCTGCTTCATGTCTCCTCAGACAGCCAGGCAGAACCCCTTCAGAGAGCCCACAGAGATCAATGAGAAGGAGGCTGCTGGCAATGCGAATTTAGTAGGAAACCCAAGCTCTTTCCAGAGGAACTATGGGATAGGTTTTCCAGGGCAGCATCCCCGCTTCATGTCCCTTCAGATCAATGAAGGAGGCTGCTGGAA
>NC_056526.1:101505343-101506735 GCF_019175285.1 Sceloporus undulatus
ATCAGAGCCTTTCCCTGCCTGGGCGAGATCAGATGCCTCCTCGCGAGGAGGCTTCCCTTCCCTGCCTGGGTGAGATCAGAGCCCAAGCGGGCAGGGAATGCCTCTTTGAGAGGAGCCTTCCCGCCCCATTCCCACTGCTTATAACACCGGATCAGGACTGACTCATGGGTGCCATTCTCCCCTTGAGCATGCTCGATCCGCATTGCTCCAATTCGTTCCCATTGGATTTGATCTGACTCCCATGTGATCGAATTATCCTGAAAAAACCCAATCAGTGGTTGATAAGCAGTTTAATTTAACAGCGCATTTTAGCGAGTTTTCTTCTGTGCCTCCCGAGTCTGAATCGCAGCAAATGGAATGGGAACGAAAGAGTTGTCTGATTCAGGAACTTGGGGATGGGAGGAGCAGTGCTGAAGGGGTTGGCCTGGGGTGGGGGGGTGTCACCCGCTTGTTCTCTTTCCTGCATTTACCGGTGCCACTTTTCTTCAATACGCACAGCCTTTCCCCCGGTGGATTGGGACAGCAGGGTAAGGCGATCGTGCTACATTGAGCTCCAAACACTAGTAAACCCATTACTCCCCCTGCAAACCTCCCCCCCTGCTCCACATTCATAGACCGTTGTGTGAGGAGAGCCATCGACACCATTTTAAACTATTATTATTATTTATTTATTTATTTTTGCCTCTGCCTGAGCGCCTGAGCAGCAACATGCTTGATTGCCCCTGGGAAGACACAGAAGGCCTCGGATGTAGAAGGATTTGGGGGCAAATAGGGCTCCTCTCTTTCCCCAGAGGAACTATGGGAAGACACAGAAGAGCTCGGGAGTTAGAAGGAATTTGGGGGGGCAATAGAGCTCCTCTCTTTCCCAGAGGACTATGGGAAGACCAGAAATGGCCTCGGATGCAGAGGGTTTGGGGCGAATGAGCTCCTTCTCTCTTTTCCAGAGAGAAGAACTATGTGAAGACACAAAAGAGCCTTGGATGCAAGGGATTTGGGGTGAATAGAGGCTTCTTCTCTCTTTCCCAGAGGAACTAGGGAAGACACAGAAGAGCATCGGATGCAGAGGCATTTGGTGGGGTGATAGAGGTCCTCTCTTTCCCAGAGGAACTATGGGAAGACACCGAAGGCCTCGGAATGTAGAAGGATTTGGGGCAAATGGGCTCCTCTCTTTCCAGAGGAACTATGGGAAGACACAGAATGGCCTCGGATGCAGAGGGATTTGGGGCGAATAGAGGCTCCTTCTCTCTTTTCCAGAGAAGACTTGTGAAGACAACAAAAGAGCCTTGGATGCAGGGGATTTGGGGTGGTGAATAGAGGCTTCTTCTCTCTTTCCCAGAGGAACTATGGGAAAAAGACAGAGAAGATCGGATGCAGAGGCATTTGGGGTGAATA